>NW_006263408.1:46084-46439 GCF_000469605.1 Apis dorsata
CAATTTAATAGTCAAAGCTATCATTCATGACTTTCTTTAATTCCCTTCTTTTCTAAAGGAGAAGATGTTAATTCTAAATACTTTATATACAATATAGAGATATTGATGAGATCAACAAAGACATTGTGATTTAGCCTAGACTCATAAAATTTTGATATATTGTTTTAAATGATATATTATTCTATTTCATAATTATTTAATGACTTATTTAATTTAGAATATTATTTTAATATATGGGAACGTTTATTTTCATGTAATTTTATTGAATTACTTATTATAATATATATTATATATAATATATAATATATATAATATATAATATATATAATATATAATATATATAATATATATAACA
>NW_006263408.1:46556-51670 GCF_000469605.1 Apis dorsata
TTTCAACTTCAAATAGATTATATATAATCTATTTATAAAAGTATACAAGTACACAGTTAGAATAGTGAAGATAAATAATAGCTATTATTGATTTTTTAAGTTTGAAAATAATCTAGGAAAATAATCTTAGATCTTATAGATTAAATATAAATAATCTTATAGATTATAAATAAAGAATAAGAAATTAAAATCTTGATGTTTAATATGAATTTGTGAAAGTATATAATAATTTCATTTCAAAAGAACAAGTATTTTGAAAATTGATAAATAGAATGTCAGTAATAACCAACTAGATCTACTTGTATAATATAATAATATACATATAAGTATATTGCGTTTAAGATTTTTTTAGATAACAATTTCTTTTATAAAATTTAAAATTTATTATTTGAAATTATTACTTTTTTTAAATCAATCGATATTTTCTATATTTTCAAATAACACTAAATATTAAAAATGATTCTAATTATTTTTTATTTTAATCTTAAATAAAATTTGCTCATGTCCGATTTAGTCTGCGAAGTTTTTTCAGAAATTCAATTTCATCTTGATGAGATATTTCGTAGAAACAAGAATAGTTGTATTGCATTTTTGTTTTATTCAGAAAAGTGGAATAGGCATCGATTGTATTGAAGTTGAAATGGATTTTGTCGGGACTTTTAACGAAACACGGTTGTTCGAAAAGAAAAAGTATTGCCAAGAGAGCGTTAAACATTTTCAAGGAAACAGGATTTGTTCCTTGTTTATCCACTTTGCCCGTCAATATCGCGTTTCAGTGATTTCTTCGTTTTTACGCCGACAAAGCCTTTCTATACGATTTCCTCGTGGGAATCGAGGAACTATCGATCCGATGGCCTAACAGTCTCCCGGCCACTATACGCGTGCACAGAGAAAACCTGGATAGATATCCTGGATAGGACGGAAGAAGAAGAAAGAAAAGACGAAGAAGAGGGAAAGAAGATGGGAAAAAGAAAGAGATTTCCAATTATAGAGACTTCCTGTTCCGGAATTCCATTCCAAACACCATTGTTCTCGCGTCTCGAGTTGTGGACAGGACTTTGATCCCTCCACGGACTTCAATCGTTCCATTGGAAACTTTTCGCAATCGTTCCTTTAGTACTCGTTGATGGAATGTCAATATATTTGGAAAATTAAAGAACGACAGTTCGTTATATCGTGAATTAATCGAACATTCTCGATTCGAGTATATGTGAGAAAGAAGAGGAAGAATATCGTTGAAAATCAATATAGAAATAATATTTTAATATTATTCTTTATCATAAATAGCTGAAGTTCAATTGTTATTATTGAATTTCTGAAATTAGTTTTAAAAATATAGTTTATTTGAAATATCTGAAAAAAGTTAAAACTGGGAAAAGAGAAAATTTGCATTAATTACATAAATTACACAGAAAAGATAGAATATATTATGTATGCATAATATAGATTTAAAAAAGTTTTATCATAGAAATAAATTATTTATTTGAAATTGTTTATTTGAAATCGTTAAAATATTTTTTTTTATAAAAATTATTAAATAACCTATTTATTTTAATCGTTTATATCAATAATTCTTTGAACATTTCAATAAATTGAACATGTTTTTTAATAATTCAAACATCTTTAATTTTTCGATGATAGATTTTTTAAAATGCATATATTTTATTATATTATATGTTTCTAAAAGAAATAACGTAAAGTTTAAAAAGGAACAAAGTTTAGAAAGAACAAATATCAAATTTCTACTATATTAAATATTATCAACTATTTAATATTGACAAAAATGATTGTTATTAATGCGTTCTTGTTTTCAGCAAATAATAATGGAATATTATAAACTGATATCCAATAGTGTCATTGAATTTTTAATAAACATCAACGATTCGAACAATTCCCTCGACATCATAATCTCCAACAAATCAGTTATCAATCAGAATCGTACTATTACATCCAATCGACCTCTTTTCATTCATTTCTGTAAAGGTAATAAGCGCGATATTGCCCAGCTTTTAATTACAATTTCATAGTTTTGCAATCGAGGGCACGTTTTTTTCTCTCGACATGTAGAAACCGTTCAAAGAAATGCATCAAATATCGTTATTCACGCGAATAATATTACACGTATAGTATGTAATGGGAAATAAAAGTCAAAAGTCAGTCAAAGCGCGATTTAGCCTCAGATTCACTTTGGAATGAAATCAAATGAATAATAGGCAAGGATGCAAAGATTATAGGAAATTATTCCTGTCTTAATAAATCGAAATCTTTTATTCATTTTATTTCATATTCATTTTTGTTATTGTAAAATTTATAAAATTATTGCAAATATAAATAACTTTTTTTTAAATATTTTATTATTTAAAATTTTCGAATAAAACGATTTTCAAGAATAAAATGAATATTAATGTAAAATGAAAATATCTGTTAAAACTTATTTTTGTTAAACAATTTAATTTCATATTAAATGAAATGAAATAAGAGAATGAATCGGTTTCATTATATTTTTTTTCTCTTTCATTTAGTACAAAATAAATCCTCATTCTGTAAATATTTTATTTCAAACTGTAAGTTATTTATCCGACATATTTTTAGTAAATAAAAAATATTTGAAAAGATTTAAAAAAATTTATATGATATCTTTAAATATTTTAGATTTAATTTAAGTAAGAATTTCTTTCGATATATTAATTATTGTAAATATATAAAATGACAAACCTAATCTTTTTAAAAGTGGATACGAATAATTTATGTTTAAATTGCTTATAATTTGAAAAATAAATATCAATAAATATAATTATATATTAATTTTTGCATACTAATTTTAAAATTTCTTTTTTTCAGTTCGTTCAAATATATTTATATTTTTATCTTAAAAATATATATTTGAAATTATACTAATTTTTTTTCATAATTTTTTGTATGGCGTAAACGCTAAAAATCCCGATATGTCATTCAATGGATCGAAAGAATAGTATATCATTGCAGGATTATTTATCGCGCTGTGGCTATCGCGTTGCGTTCTCTCACCATTGGAGAGAAAAAACCATTGCGCACATTACCGAAGCGTTTTCCTCTTCGAATTCACCGCGGGGAATGTATTGAAACCTTTCAAATTTCGCATCGAGTCGGCGGTCATTGTTCCCACTCGCGAAAAATAAGAAAACGATAATTTATCGGAATAATTTATCGACAAACATTTGAAGAAGGATGGTAGGGAAATATCGCGATTCATTCGCGAAAAATAAACAATGCAAAGAGTTATTGCGTTATTGAGCTTAGAATTTGGAAATCAAGTTCTCCGATCGCTTTTCCGGAGGCACCATTCTTGCACATTGTTTGGCTGTTCATTCCTGGTTCATTTGAAAGGATTCTGAATACGGAATTTAATCGATGTGGATGACTGCACGCTATGTGTTTCTTCGATTCAAACGCAAATTCGAGATGAAAGGAATTAAAGATTTTCAATGCATGCTTTTATTTTTCTTCTTTTTTCAAACTTTGAATAGAATATAAAATAGGCATTAGTGTGTAGATACAAATGGTAAAATTCTTAATAAAATTTTTAATTTTAAATTACGAATATTTGATTGAAAAATTTCGATACATCTACTTCAATACATATTTCTAGTATATTTTTGTTTTGTTTGTTGATTATTTTGATTTTATATCTGAATCGCTTATTTTACATCTAATTGTATATTTTATATTGGATTGCAACAATTATTCGAAAAATGTTTTACTAATTTCAAATAATTTTATATATTTTTAAAATCTGATATCAATAGTAAAAATTGTATTGTTAAAAAAAATTGGACGATTAATATATCATGATACATTAATATATTTCGAAAATTTTATTAAAGATTTATTAAGATATATAGAAATATTTGATACTAATTAATCTTTATAAATAATATACATAAGTATTATTTCTATCAATATGAGTTAAATCGAAATTTTTTTTTAATATTCTGAATATTTGTATATTTAGTAATATATTTTTAATAATATTTTTAATAAATAATAAATAATTTTCTTTTTTTAATAAATAATAAATTATAATAAATATTAAAATATATTATTATTTCAAATAAATAAAAATTTTTATTCTAACGATTATATAAAAATTACTAGTTTTAAAATCTAACAATTCAAAAAGATTAGAGAAAATTGTTCTAAAATAATGAAGACTGCCAACTTTTCTCCAATCAGACCAATCGATTTTAATCCAATAATTTCCACTCGAGAGCCTTCCAAAGCAACATTACGTCACGTATTCAAAAGTTTTCTTTCCACGATAAATGGCCACTCGGGAAAATGAGGAATTCTGTGATCAGATTTAAAATGAATTTTCTTTATTTCGAAATCCAAAATTTCAAACAAAAAGATAAGAAAGATCATATTATTTTTCTGGTCGCAGCACTTAAATGCATCCGTAAATAATAATTGAAAAAACAAAACTCAGCCTGATTTTTCTTTTCCTTATCTGTGGACTTGAGGTAAATGTATTTGTGCAATTGAACTTGTTTATTCTTACGATTCAATCTCATATTCGAATATTGTTTTTCGATATCTTCTTCGATACACAATATTTGATCATGACAAGAATTGATTTTTTTTTATCTGTTTCTATATTATTAAGCAATTTTAAGTGATATTAGTAAAATAAAAGATTATATTTATTATATAAATAAAATATATTAGAATTTCACGTATTAATATAGAGATAAAAGTAATAAACTTACAAATATTAAAAGAATCACTTTTTTTTTAAAGGCAAATTTTACTTAAATAAAAATCTAAAATTGATATTTCGTTTCAATATTTAAGAATCTTATATTTTTTTAACTACGTACTTTTTAACATAAATAATTGTATAGAATTTTGTTACATTTGAAACTATTGAAATTCTTTTTTCAATGCCAAATGTTTCACATTTTCTTTCCACGATAAATGATCATTCGGGAAAATAAGGAATTCTGTGATCAGATTTAAAATGAATTTTTTTCATCTCGAAATCCAAAATTTCGAACAAAAAGATAGTCATATATTATTTTTCTGGTCGCAACATTTCCTTTAATTATTTTGTTTTTTTTTTTTTTTTTAGAAAAATT
>NW_006263408.1:51882-57162 GCF_000469605.1 Apis dorsata
TAATATTGCACAATATTAACTTCATACTTATTTAATTGTTATTTGTTCGGTTATAATATATGTAAGATTGTATATAAATATTGTTATAAAATAACTAACAAAATATTTATTATATTCTAATAGAGCATTTTGGATATTAAGATAATCAGATAATGGAATTGCAAATAGGAGAGATTTTGTATATATTATGAAAATTTTAGTCATGGCAAACCACAATTTTTTTATAGCTATGTGTATCTTTTCTTTTATTTATAATTCTTTGCACCTATAATATATATTTGTATTATAATATTATATTAAATATTTGAACATAACTTTCACTATAAATATTTTTAGATATTTTTAGATTTATAGTTCTTTCTATTTAATCTTTATTTTTCGGATATTCAATTTTTTTCTAAATATATGATTGCCATTAAATCAACTATACATATTGTAATTATTAATTCGTCCTGTATTATATTTTATATATCTATTATTTTTATTAATATTAATTATTAATTATTATATCATTTGTAACTCATGATTAAAAAAATTGTACAAAAAGGTTCATATTCAAACTTGTACAATTTAATTAATCTTGAATATCGAATTAATTAATCTCGTAAGTAGAATTTATATTTTTCTTGAAATTCTTCTGATCAGTTAAAATTATAGACAAATCTATATATATCTTTAAATACTTAGTGTTAAACTAATTTTCCTGCAAAACAGACAAGAAACTTTTAAACAGAGGAAGTTTTTGTCGCACATCAATTCCTAATAACGTATCTCGTTCATTAATTTACTTCTCGATTATTTGAATTCCCATGTGCATATCGTAACCAGGTCAATCAATCAATACTTAAAATTCTTATCAACAGCTTCTGTATTATTTCTGAAATAATCTACCGATCTTTATTTACGCAGAAGTTTGCTTGAATGCAAATTATATATTCTATTTTCCAATCACTATCAAACGTTCTATTTCCTATATTATTTTTTCATCTATACATTTAAAAAAAAAAACATTTATTAAATCTATCTTTATTGATATTCTATTCTTCATGTAATCTAGTGAATAACAAGATATTGATAACAACAATAACAAGAATAACAATTAATTAATTTTAGAAATTAGAAAAAAATATAAAATAATTAAATTATTATATTTTTAAAACAAAATTTAAATCTTTATTCACTTCTTATATAAATCATTATAATAAGTTTTTTTAAAATAAAAAAAAATATTATTTTGCAAAATAATATATTTGTCCATTTTTATAAACTAATAAGAAACTTTAATTGGTTAATTAATTAATGAATTCAATTAAATTTAAAATTGTTTTAAATATTATTAAATGTTCATTATAGATTTTTTTATCTTATGTTAATATTAAAAAGATAAAAGATTTATATCTTCTAAACTACAATATTTACGAATCATAAATACAAATTATTAACTTGATAAATTTTTTTCTAATTTTCTAATTTTTTTCTCGTGTAAAAAAAAAAAAAAATTAAGGAATTTGACATATTAAGTCGTTCTTCTATATTCATTTATGCACTTGTGCACGATGTGAATGATCGTATGTACATACGTATTGATTTGCACCTCGGGCGCTGTTCGAAGTACGTTCGAAACACGCGGCGAAGTTAGGAGCCGCCCTCCACGCCGAGATCCAGGCACCGCAAACAATTGGAAACGTCGTCAAAGTTCTCGCTACAGTTGACAGCGAAACCGCAGTTCACAACACGAGGAACGTGCTATCTCTAACCACCGGGACGGAAACAAGCAGCCAAGAACCTGGGTGGTAAGCAAGCCCCTCGTCGCATACTGAAGGAGAAAACCACGCGACTTGTCATCGATCTTCGACGATCGAACGCTTCTACTTGTCATTACAAGTTGTTCCGAAACGATAAGTTTTATATAGTGTTGCGAGCGAGGAGACGTGAGTTTGTGATAGTTTAATCTTCGAGATGATATGAAAGGAGATCTTTTATCGAAAGGAACTTTGTTATTAAGAGTTTATATTTTATGTAATTATATTTTCATTTATTATATTTTTAAAAAATTTTAATTATGATCTAATATTCTTTTTTTATGATATAATTAGAAATTACAAATAGCGGAATAGATTGACCATATGTTCTTTTATTATATATATATTTTTTAGTGTATATTTATTATTATTAATTATTATTATTAATTAATTATATATTTCCGTTTATTTTTTTAAATATTTGTTAAATATAATATAATATTTATTGTTAATTTGCAAAAGCGTACTTTTAATAATTACAAAAAATAAAAAATATAAAATACTTATTTTAATTTTTTAATATTAAAAACATTTTTTTCATTTTGAACTTAATTGTCTTCTTAGCGTTTCGAAAATAATTCTTGATAAAAATATAAAATTAATCGTGACAACGAATAAGTCACAAAGTCTTTGAACGAGTAGAAAGTTCTCGAAGGTTAGTTTTTCAAAGAAATACTTTCTTCCTCCCTCGAAACGAGTGATTTCATTCTGTTTCTCTTCTGACACGCCCTCCAAAAAGGCGGGACCGTTTATTCCTGTGAAAACGTTCCCGTTTCCGAAATAAACGCTACGACCTTCCCCGAAACAAACACCTCGTATTCTCCACTTTCGGGTATGCGATATTTCTTTACGGTGAAATCCCGTTTCATTTTTCATTTCTATTGCACTTCATCCTATTTTAGTATACGGCGCAAAATTTGTCCCCCGAAAAAGTAACGGCTTGGCAACCCGATCCCCTTGCAAAATTTCGCCGATCCGCCTCTGTTGAGGGATGAGGTTTGACAACATCGTTTCTCAAGCAGAATGGCGGGAAAAAAATATGAAACATCATACCAGCGAACCTTCGTTCCGTGAAAAACGTAAATTCACCACCATCACGAACGATCTATCACGCAGACTTATAAGATAGTCCCTTGCAATTTCGAATATGAGTATTTTGATTCGTGATAAATTTTCAGTGATTTGAGGACTTTACGATATCACAGAATTTTTGTAATTGAGATTGTCAGTGAATCGATTAGAATCATTTTAATCAATTCATTCTATTTGATGAAATATTGAAAAACAAAAAAAAAAAAAAAAAAGAGTACCTCATATGATCAATAATATTTTCAATTTTATGATTTATTTTAACTTTTTGTGATATTTTTAATTCATTTTAACCTTTTTGAAACTATATATGATATGGACATATTTTGATATTATGATATTTGATATTGATGATATTATTAATTATAATATGTTGATACTTTTATTTCTACATTATTTTTTTTTAATATTGTTATTTCTTTAAATGTCTTCCTTTTCTTTGAACATTATTTTATTCAGCTAATGCTATTATTAATGTACAATATTTGTGAACATAAATATAATATTTATATAACTTATAATATTTTTGTAATGTCAAATTTTCTCATTATTTATTTTATTACATATCATACAAGAAACAATTATTATTAAATGAATTAAATTAATATTGCTATTAATTAAATTTATTATTATAAGTATATCTTAATATGTTAAAAGATATTAAATTGTTAAAAATTAATTAATAATGAATTATCTACCAAATAATGAAAACTTCATTCAAATCCAAAAATGCTATTTCTAATTTTAAAAATAAGTTATATATATTTTAATTATTTAATTTTTATTTAGTTATATTTTTTAATTATTTAATTTTTTTTATTTAATTTTTTTTTGTCTGTTAAATGTCTATTATTTCGTTTTATTTGCTCTATATTCAATTTCTCAAATAATAAATAAATTTATTAAGGCCTAAAATCGAATCTCTTTGTTAAAAAAGCTTTGTTAAAAATGGAAACATTATCTTGTAATTGTTAATAATCTACTAATCTTGTAATTGTTATACACTCGCATCAAAGTTTGATGTCTTTTAAAAACGAATAAATACAGAAAAATAAAAAAAAATTATATTCTCTATTCGCTAGAGTAATCCTCATAGAACAATATAGAATCTTCTTTTGTGGTTTTGTGGTTTCATGATTGAGTTTTTCCCTTTGTTATCTGAACTGGAAATTTTTCGCAATTGTACGATAATATTCTAGTTGAATTCTTTTTTCTTTTTTTATTATTCTTCTTCTTCTTTTTTTTTTTTCTTTAAACGATCAACCGACTTTATCGGTATCGAATTTTTGTCACGAACAATTTTGAAAGAAGTTAAGTTTAATGAGATATCTTTCCGTAGTTGAGAATAATTTTCACAATCCTTTCTTTACATTAATACAACGACGGGATTAAATGTTCACAGCTGTAGAAAATCATGCTTCGCTTTGTGGAACGTATAATTCTTCGTAGGAAGAAAGCTGTTACCGTTTTATCGTCTATAATATTTCCACAAAAGAAAATCAAGAAAATTCAACTCCATTCTCGTACAGACTTCCGCGCAAATGGATCAATATTTTCGAACATCTTTTCTCGATTTTGCTTCAAAATTGGAGTATCTTATTTGACAAAGGAAATTAAATTTTTTCTTTAGCTTCGATAAAAAATAACAGATTTTTAATATAGAATAGAATGCAATTAATTAAAATTTTATCCTTATTACGATAATTTTATAGAATATTCGTTTAAAAAAATTTTCAACATAATTTAACATTTTTTCTTGATTTTGCTGTTGAAGGAAATGTCGTGTTATACTTTCTAAAGTGTAATGTAAAACCGGTTCGTAAATCCTCTTTCATGACGCGACACTACCGTTCATTGAAGCACGATGAAATTTTACTTTGCGACCTATATTCAGTGACTAGTGATCAAATCTCTCGGAAAAATGCAGATATATTCCTTTATCAAAATTCGTCCATCGAAATATAAAATTCATATTTAGGAAGAAAAATCTTAGAAAATTAAAAATAAAAAAAAAATGATGAAACATATATATTGAATACATATTTGAATAAATGTTTGTTCAAATATATATAAAAAAATATAATAATATATAATATAATAATAAAATAATATATAAATAAGAACAAAAGAAGAAGAACAACAAAGTTCTTCTCTTCATAACAATTTTTGAATAATCAATATGAAATAATAAAATTTGTAACCATATAAATATATACATATTATATTATATACATGATTGAAAATAAAGTAATTTTCAAACATAAATATTTTTTATTATATGAAATTCTATTAATACAATTTTATTAATACATTAATATAATTATATTAATATATTCAATGTAACTGAAATGAATAAAAATCAAAAAACCAAAAAAAAAAAAAAAAAAAA
>NW_006263408.1:57360-61051 GCF_000469605.1 Apis dorsata
TTCAAAACGGTTGTATACTAATGGCAACATTCTGAATATATATATATTCAAAGAGAAAATCAAATATCTGTAAATACTCTTTTACATTTTTTAGAAGGAAATAATATGATACACATCATACGCTATAATACGAAATCCTTACGCATATATTCATATTATCCATATTGAATGTCTTAATAAAAGATAATATATTATTAATTCTTAAATGTTGTCAATTTTCTTCATAAATCAATTTTGTATTGCTTTGAATTAATTAATTATTTTTTTAATTTCAATTCACACATTATTTTTATTTTCAATAAATATATTAAATTTATTAAATTTTTCAATTATATTTTTAATTGTTAATTCAATGCATTTTCACTTAAACATCCAATAATATTATTTTATAAATTCTGAATAAAATATCTGAACAATTTAATAATAGATTTTTTGGATTAAATAAAATGGCTGTAAAATATACTTATTACACTTATTCTTTTCGAATGAAGCGTTTTTTAATCAAATTTCTATATTTCATATTCATCATATGAAATTTTAGTAATAATATGAAAATATTAAGTATTACTACATGATAATATATTTGGAAATTAATTAATATATAAATATCATAACCGTTCTTTGATTAACTAGCATTTTATTCAAACAATACTCGTATAATCAAATTTCCATAGTATTTTTTTCTATACTCGAACTCTTCTCTATCTTTCAATGCGGAAAAATTCGAAGATTGTCGTAAAAAATTCTCCTCTGCAATAAGAACATGCATAAAGTTATTCATAGATTCTCGATCGATTCTTAGGACATTGCCAGTGAAATATTTTTCCACTGGCCTCTAGAATTCTCTAGACTTGAACTAGAATCTCTCGCACCTTGAAACTGTAAAAAATTTTATTCCCATCGACCTACCAGATTCTCGTCTCCTGGAATCTCTTGTTGCACGCCAGAATGATAGTACCCTTTCACGCGAGAGGATGGAAAAGAAGTTTCCTTGTTCACCTATTTGTCATGCGGATCCACGGAACGTCCTTCGGTATTAGATGCGTTTCTCTCCTCGAAACGTTTCTCCCGTGAAACGTGTTCCGATATAAAAAACGAAGAACAGGTGAAAACATACCGAAAGAGAGAAAGAGATAGTGCGAAAAGAGCGAGGGATGGAATCCTTGGCTATAAATTCCGGTTGTCCTATTCCTTGGCGACATAACGGAAGGTAGCCTATACATCGTCGCCGACGACGGACTTAATAAAATGCAAAGACGACGAGCACACATTGCTAGAGATGGTCTGACATATCGACGCAATACCAACTCACTCAAACTGCTCGAGTAACGTCAGGTGGAGAGAAGGACGTAGAAAAATCGTTCTTACGCCGACCGAACGTCATCGTGAACTACGTAGAACCATTTCTAGTTTTCCACGCTATTGCAAGAGTATCCTGGTCTGTACCTCGTTCGCTCTCTCACTGTCTTATACTGTGTTCTATCTATATGGATATGGGTACGATCTGTGCAGAATGTGCATGGAATTTATGAGGAATGTGCATAAAACGCAGTCAGGGCGGCGAACGGGAATTCGTTACAATGACCGGTACGCTGAAGATTTTGTTCACGCTAGAATAGATCGCGGAATAGATCAAGTATTTTATAAAATACTTGGTGGATTGTGTTCCTCAAATATTTGTGAGGAACGAACTTTATTTTCTAAAAAAATATATTTGAACGTATGAATTAGACATCAGTACAATATGTGTATGTATTTCTTGCATAGAAAGAATAGAAGAAATTTTATATTCTAATATAAGAAAATAGTGTTATATAAGGATAATATCTTACAGAAGTTTTTATTAATTTAATAATTTTAATAATAGTGATATTTTATCATTTAGTGAATCTTATTATTATTTCTAGAATAAATTTTTAACGAATTAATAATAATAATAATATTCTTCTTATTTTACATACTTTTCAATTTATTTAAATAATTTTTATGGATTATAAATTTATGTATATTCTATATCCCAATATAGATGATTAATTATAATAGTATAAAAAAAATAATAATAAAATAGTATAAATAATAGTATAAAATTGTGTATTTTTATATCATCATAATTAAAACAAAATAATTATTTTATTAAAAATTTTGTATAGTTAATTATTAAAAAATTAATGGTTATCATTTAAATTGGTAATTAAAAACAACGTAAAAATATAAATACAAAATATAATTTTTATTAATATAATATTAATTTGAAAAATTTGTAAAATCTCTATTTCTTGTCTCATTTATTCCATTATTATAATTTAAAGATTAAATTCCATAATTATTGTTTTACTAATCTAAATTCTATTTTTTTTTTCTAAATCTAATCTATATTTAATAACCATATAACTAAACACAAACCAGTTCCTTAAATAAGTATCATAATTACTGTTAAAGAAAATTAATTACTGTTTATTGCTGGAAAATCCCGTGGAAGGATTTGATTGGTTAATGTAGAAAGAAACATTTATTTTCACACGCATTTTTGTTTCCACTTTGATATTTTTCACATATATTAATCCGATTGTGACAAAGAAGGGCAATCAAATCTACTAAAACAATAATCTTTATTTCAATGTATTAGCATAAGCATAGAATATATTTCTAATATATCGATATAATATAAAAATTTTTTTATTTCTCATAATAGATTATGATTTAATTATGATCATAACAATAATTATTATTTGTAACAATAGTTTAATTCATAAGTATAATTTCATATTCAAGATAGATAGCCAAGATAATAATTATATACGAATAAGTTAGACATATCATAGATATATTAATATTATATCAAAATAATTAGTAATTTCAAAAATATTTTAGTTCCCAATCTTAGATGGTTATCCTAATAATTTCATAAATGAAAATAATCTTTACGATTTTAAATATTCAAATTATAACTCTTCTATTACTATGTAATAGAAGATATGATATCAAGATTGTCAACAAAGCGTCTGAAGTAGAGATAGGCAATCCTAGCAAATCTCTTATCTCTATGCCCGCGAAACTTCTTTTCAGTAGGAAACAGTACTTTTCTCTTGCATCCCAAAGAAATTATCTAATGTTTTGAATTGTATGCATATGTTACAAAAAGAGATAAATAGAATGACTGATATTATCTGAACAAAAATAATAGTTTCTTAGACAGAGATTTGTGCAGATGTATCACATCGTTTAGCAACGTTCGTTATAAACTCAAACGGATTTATAGAAATTGTACAGTACAGTACGACGAGGCATAGACCAAGTTAACACTTTAAGCCGTTCTATTTAATATGACTTTATTACGTAGATGGTAACGAACCACTGGAAGACTATTATGTGGTGATAAAATGCGCAATGCATGATGCACTCACACATCGTTCTGCTCTCGTCCACCTGGCGCGCGTCTCCATTGCGACACGCACATGAAACCTTTTCGTCATCCACTCACACTCATCCAAATTGACCATACAAGCTTCTGTCAAGCTTATACACACGCGCGGCCTTTTACCCGTGACACACGGGTTGCGGTCGTTCGACATGTTACGCAGTCACTATGGTTACTCGAAATTCAATTTGCCTTTTCGATGGTAGCTACGCATGCACGCGACACATCGTTGAATTTTTTCTGTCTCGTTTTTTCTTTTTTTTTTTTTTTTCT
>NW_006263408.1:61250-66055 GCF_000469605.1 Apis dorsata
GTGTGTGTATATTTCATTCATTTAATTGCAAATGTATAGTCTTATTGATTTTTTTGGTAATTCTGCGATTTCTCTGAGATTTCAGAACAGGAATAGATGTAATCGTGTTATTTTCAAGGAACGAAGGTGATATAAAGGATACATTATTAATCGAGAGGGTTTAATGTCTTGATAATGAGAATAGATAAACATAGAGGATTATTATTATAAAAGATAAAGTTGAGTTTACTGTGAATAGAGAATTATAACGATAAAAAGTTTATGAGATTATAATTGGAATTTTTGATTGTTTTATAAAAATTTAAAAATTGTATAAATTTAAATTATGATATTGTTTTAAATTTTTTTATAATAAGTGGATATGATAATTCTTATGTTATTATATTCTTATGTTTTATTAATATATGAAATGTTATACAGAAAGTTTCATTTAAATCAATATTTGAAAATGCACATTGAAAAATATTTCAGATAAAAATTGAATGGTTTTAAAAAATATATAATTTGATATTTTTCTTTCATTTTTTAAAATTTCGTTTTTATTTGAAATATTTTTGAATATCATTAATATTTTTCTATATATTGAAGTTGTTTTTTTAACATCCTGTACATTTTTAATACAAAATAAAATTTTTCGATAATTTTATTCTGTTGTTCCATTTACTTTGAAATATAATTGTATGTTACTTATGCATCGAGAAGGAAGAATTATTAGACAAATAGATTTTTTGCAAATTATTCAATCTTTTATTCTCTATTCGATATTTTCTAATCATAGAAAGAAATATTATATTCCATCATGAATTTACATTTGTAATCTATATATAAAATTTACCGAAATTTTTATTAAAATTTTGATTTATATTATTAATACTTTTAATATATTATTAATTCATTGTAAATTTTAAATAATTATAAATTATAAATTATTCTTCTAATCAAAAAATAAATTTGAAATTATAAAAATCGTAATTTCTAATCGATTGCTATATTGTTTTCGATATAGGAAAAAAAGAACATTCTTGTTATATACTTGTATATACATAAACTTGTTATATATATATATATATTAAGTAAATATCAGTCGTAATTTTAAGATATTTTCTGATACACGGCAAGTTTCTCTTCACGAATTCGTTAGCGAGAATTGATTCTTCGCAAAGGGATGAAATATTAAGAAAATCGTAACGAATGGTTTCATGGATATTCTTGGTATGTGTGAGTTCGATATAGACGGCCATTGCGTGCGTTTAAAGCTGCTCGGTCGAAACGTGTTCCTGGAATTGAATGGAATAGGGTACGTTGTAAAATAGGTTCTTAGGTTTGTAAAGTGACTGCAAGGTTTGCGGGGAACATCGAAGGGGAGGAAGTTCTAGTATTGGAGTGAGGGATTCGTAAAGAAGATTAGAGAAATACTACAATCTATTTCGTATGTATTCACCTTTTTATATAATGAAAAAAAAAGATAATAAATATAAGACTGAACATGAAAAAAATTGTAAATGCTGTAATAAAATGTACTGCAAATTTTCATATTTTCTTTATTAATTAATGAGACAAATAAATGAATAAAATAAAAGTATAATTTAATGTACTTATATATAAATTATATAACACTATTTAATTATTTATTAGTTATTTTTATTATTGCTAAATTTATCTTAATGTTTAATAACTGAATTGTGAAAGATAAAAATTATTATATTTGTAGTATATTTGAGATATTCTATATACAACAAAGTTAGAGATGATTTTAAAATAAGAAAAAATCAAATAAAAAACTATTTTGAAAAAAATCTTTGAAATCGTGTCATCTAGATATAATAAAAAAAGTTGCTCGTTTGAATAATAAATATAATTAAAGTATTTGTATTATATGTTCTATTCTATTTCTTGTAATATATCAAATATATTCTTTTAAAAAATTATTCCAAGAAGACGATTATTATAAAAAAAGAAAATAATTAAAAGTTGAATTTTATCATTCGTAAAATTCGTTTCGACAATTGTCAGCGATAGGACAAAAAGAACAATAATCCTCGTGGCATGAATTTTTTTAAGATCATGCGTTCATAGCACGACCACGGCATTACCGCGTTCTAAATTACATGCGAAGCGTTCTCAGTCCGCGCCAAACAAGCATGCGACAATAAAAACGTTACATCATACAAACGTCGGTTTTGCTAAAGGTTTCCACCCTCTTGTTCTCTTTCACTCGTCCTGCCCTCCATCTCTCTTTTTTTTAATTCATTAAGTTTAGAGTCGAGTGATATAGATGTCAAATGTTTCACTCTGCGGTTTTATATGCGCGTTTATATCGCTTTATTCATGCGGTCGCCATTACGCTCCCCTTCATTCCATGTTTTTATGAAAGAACAGTATATACTTCACCCTCCTGATTCGAGAAATGACGCAAATCGACACGAGAAATATGAATCGAAGTAAAAAACTCATTTTTAATTTTGCTACTTCTATGAAAATCCGCGATGAAGCGTTCTTGAAACTTTAATGACTATCATCGAAGCCCTAGTTGGTTCAATCTTTCCTAGTTGCCTTTCAAAGTGGTAGCGCTAAATCCACCAAGTCCCAAAGTTTTTCAAGCTTTAATAGCAGGCTTTAAAGTCTTTGGGACTTTTTCAAAGTCTTTCCGCTCCACTTTCCCCATTTTAGACAATATTTTATTTACCGAAAATCGTACAGTGAATTCGAGACAGACGAATTTCATATTCTTTCATGAAAGGATAAAATAGTTGCATATCATATGTTCTTTGTTTTCTTCTGTATATACATTCTCTTTTTAGTTGACAATTTTTTACGCGATTTCACATGAAATAACATGATTTAAAAAACAAAAATAATCATATTTTCAACAAAAATAACATGATATATTTTGATTTAACAATATTTTAAATGGCACTTAGTTCTAATTTTTCTAAAATTTTTAGTTTTAAAATTTTATGAGAATAATATATTTGCATTAGAATTATTACTTCATAAAATGATGGAAAATATATTAAATATTATATGAGAAATAAAAAAATCGCGATTAGCACATATATTATTTTAGTTATGTAATTGACTAACAAAAAAAGACTAAAAAATTTCGTGATATTTGTTTCATACCGAAAAATATCGATAATGATTTGACATTGTCAAATTTTCTATATAAATCATTGTCATGTAAACAAAATATAAGTATATAAACAAAATATATTAATGACGAATAAAATTTAACTTATATTTGAATCTTTTTGAATTTCTATTTTATTAATTATATATTATTTTCTTTACATACCTATATTGTATATTTTAAATAAGTACTTAAAATAAAAAATAAAAAAATTTCACAAATACAGTTTTATTTAATAATTTTCATAATTTTATATATTTATTTTAATTTTTATATATTTATAAAATTTTACTATAATTTTCATACATTGTTTAAAATAATTTTTTTCTTTAAAAATTTATTGCTCACTTATTGCTATTGGATTTCATATTTCATGGAACCAATCTTTCAACCATTATTCAATAATTTTCATTAATTTTATATATTGTTTTTTTTGAAAATAATTTATAACGCATAATCTTTAAGAGATTGTTAAACGCTTTAGGAAAACGCCACAGGTGGCGCGGTTGCATTTCCTGTCTCATAACGTGGTCTCATCGACGTCATTTTCTTTTTATATTATCGAATAGACTATTTATGTGCTAATAATGTGCCAGCCGTTTCATAATCATCCCTTGTCGCGGTACACGTGCTGTCAGAAGATCCACGCCTCTTTTGGTCGTTCGCTATTTTATTCCCGATTCACCACTCGAAAGCGTTTTATATATATTAAAAAATTCCATATTGCATACGGAATTTTATTTTATATATTATATATATATTTTATTTGCGGTTTTAGTAATTTTGAAAGAATACACATGTGGACAAAATAAACATTGTTAAAAAATTATTAATACTGAAAATGATGGAATTAAAATTATTTATTTTTTAAATTAATAAAAGTTCTTTTAACTAAATAAAGAGATTTATTTTTATTATATCACTTGAATTTATGTATATAACTTTAAATATATGTTAGTTATAGATAGTTATAATAAAATTTTGTTTTGCTATTTAATTATATATTATATTTATTTAAAAATTTTATATAATTTTCTTTAGTAAAAAATAATTAATATTTAAATTTTATATATCTCAAAATAGTATTTCTATTTGTCTTGTTAAAATAATCTAATTGATTTTGAATCATTTAGAAAAATTTAAATCAAGTAAGACAGATAATTAGAAATATACAATTTTAATAATAATCATTAACAAATAATTATATAAGATATAAATCTAATTTCATTCTTAATTGACATTCTAAATGTCATATGATAATTCTAATAATTAATTTTCTCAAAAATAATTGATTAGTTTTCACATGTCATCCAAATCACAGAGCGTTTATATCTCTTTATTATCGGAAATTCACATATTAAAAATAAAAAAAAAAAAGAAAAAAAAATAGAAATCTTTCAAACGCAGATAAATTACTAACACATGAATTTGGTTTAATTCCAGGAGAGAAGCCGTACAAGTGCAGTTGGGAGGGTTGCGAGTGGCGATTCGCGCGTTCCGATGAGTTAACACGCCACTACCGCAAGCACACTGGCGCGAAGCCGTTCAAGTGTCGGCACTGCGACCGATGTTTCTCTCGCAGCGATCACCTAGCCCTCCATATGAAGAGACACGTGTAATCGATCGTCACCGCGAACGGTCCTCAACAAACGGAACAGTCCAGGACCGGCAGGCG
>NW_006263408.1:66218-71599 GCF_000469605.1 Apis dorsata
CGAGGTCGTCATGCAAACATACGACCCCCTCGTGATCGCGTTTCTTCCATACACACCTGACGATCCACATCGAATTCGATCATCGACAACGTAGCCATCACTAAGTTGGCCCCATCATGTCGAAGTAATATGATCGCAAGATATAGAGATATATACATTTATATCTATATATCTCTTATGGATTTAATATTAATAAGAGAGGAATCGATGATGGACGAGATGATCGATGAAGAATGGCCATTTCTATTAGTGGTCGTTCTCTGGAAATAGGAAAGTCGATCGATAAATAAACAAAACGAATCGATATTATCCGTCGTTGTAAAGGACGAATGTAAGACAATTCGTAGATTGATGGTTGCAATTGGAAATTGCAATTGAAATAAAGAAAATGTATATCTTTCTTCTTTCTCTCTTCGAGGCAATAGAAAAAGTTAACGAGACTGAAAGAATATCAGATGACACTTTCTATAAAGATATATGCTGGCAATGGAAACAATAAATGGTGATTAGATGCGGATCAGACTGGTAATTAGGAATCTCTTGGACAAACACAAGATAACAAGTCTTGTCCGAGATGTTAATCACTGCCAATTCATTAAATTCTAAGATCAGTGCATATAATATCGGAGATAACCGATGAATGCTGCCTCGAAACTGGGAAAGAAGTTGAATGAGAAAAATCGTCCAACAATGATGGTATATACGACGCTCACGTGAATTCTTATAAGTCGTCTGCCTCCTGTAAAACGGTCGAATTTTCGAAAAAGAATGATTCGAAAAGAAAAGACAAAGCAAGAAGAAAAAATAAAGAATTAACGAAAACAAAAAAAAAAAAGAAAAAGATAAAAGAAATCGAAGGAAACAAAGAAAAAAAATGTGAACTTATAGTTATTGATTCGAGAAACACCGATTTGGCAATGTTTCAAAGGCGTCGATTCGAAAGTCGAGAAAACCCGGTTCGAGAGGACAATAATATTCTGTCTATCGGTGCCAAAACATTATTTCCTTTTCTCTTTCATTTTTCTTTCTTTCTATTCTTTCTTATGAACATTTATCACATACACTAATCTTCTCCCTCCCCTCTAGTATCCCTGAAAATGGGGGCCACAAGAAAAAAAGCTAATTCTAATGGGTAAGAAACGTACGCGACGCTTTTGAGCCTCGAATCCTACGAGCAATAATCGAAAATATATTCGCGAGCCGGTAGAACGGTGTCACACAGTATGTACGTGTGTGTGTGCCTATTGTAAAGGGCGGCGGACGAGGACACACGACGAGGACGAGCCAATGTAATTGAATACGTGATTTCGGCCAGTTTCGACGGAGGCAAACTTTACCCGTGCCGCGGCGTTAATCCCGAATTTACAGTGCGAATTATATCGCGAGGCCGCCTCCATTCGACTCACACGATTCGCCGCCCTTTTACTTTTTTCCATCGTAACATCGTTTCCTATCATTTTCCGCGAATAAACAAGAAGGGATTCCTTTTCAATACCGAGAATTCGACCGTTTTATCGATCAATAAATAATTCACGAATGATTTTTAAGGAAGAAAGAGAAAACCGCTTATATTATACACAAAAAGAAAGAAAGAAAAAAAAAACCTTTGATAGGAACAAGGCATCGAGAATTACCTTTTTTCCTTAAAAAATAATTCGACCGAACATGGGGCTTCTTTCGTAGTAACGCGCGTAATATGGTTTTTAATGAAAATAAGGGGAATAAGAATAATAAAAAATAAATAAATAAGATATATACGGGAATCTGACTTTGTACTTTTGTACGATTGCTTTCTAGATAACGTTCTCATCTTTGTTTCACGCGTGACTGCGCGCCGCAAGAGTGGGAGTGGCGAGATATCCCGATGTGGCGGACAAGATTCTATGTCGGAGGCTCAACAGAAATAAATAATATATATATTTTTTAATATTCTCGTCTTACTTACCAAAACAATATATTATTATACATAAGGGATTATATAAAGTATAAAACGGGCAACATTCCGCACAAAGCTCTAGAACCGTTTCCACACGTCGACCTGTCGGGCACGCCACTCCTTCTTATACGCGCGCAAAACTATGGACGGCAGACGACCACGAATCGTTCACGACTATTATTATACATGAGTATGTGAGTGTGTGTGCCTCTTGGGAACGCAACGAACTTCCGGTCGACGTGCATCGTTGTCTCGCTAATCATCGATTATTCAACCGAGGACAAGCCTGAATCGAAATCACGTAGGGAAATAACAATAAAGGGATAAATAAAATGAAGGAAAGAAGAAATAAGAGAAATAAAGAAACAAAAAAAAAGGAGAAGAGAAAATTAGTGGAATGTGTTAAATGAAAATGAAGTGACAACAAGGAAAGGTAATGAGAGAAAAAGAGATAGTGATTATCTGGATAATATATGTTGTATCCATGGACTGAAACGAATTGAAGGATCATAGATCGCTCATCGAACGAATGGTGAACAAAATAATAGAGTAGTAAAAACAGAGAAAATAAAAAAAAGATAAATAGAATAATAACGTAATATTAATTACGATTAAATTACAAAAGGATAAGAGAAGCAGAACAAATGGAAGAAAGGAATTTTACTGTTTAAGAAGATTAATCTTTACCTGAGGGCGCGGGAACGGCCTGCAAGAACACCCGAATTGCGGGCGAAACACGAAGATTTAAAGAATAAAAATGGGAAAAAAGGAAGAAAGGAAAAGAAAAAAAAAGAAACTAAATTTTAAATGTTCAGTGGCCAAATAAATTAACTGATAACGCACGTAGAACGTAAAGATAAACCGTACCTACCAAGTAAGCCTGACTGACATGAAAGCGTCGACGCGGTTTGCGCGCGTGTAGCTGCGTGTGAATGTGTGCGTGTTAATTCAATGTCTGTGGCACCTGTGTAATTTCTTCTTTTTCTCTATATAATATTTCTTTTTATCTCTTTTATTTGCGTAAATTTTGCATAAGTGCAGATTGAAGTGAGTATGAATGATTCTTTTTCCCTGCGAGATAAAAATGCGTTCCAAAAATAGAAAAATTGATTTTTAAGGATTATAATAAAACAAGTTAAGATGGATTAAGGGTTTTGAAAAGAATATACATACATAAATAGGTGGAAAGGAAGAGAAAAAGAAAAAGAAAGAAAGAGAGAGAAAGATAGAGATAGAAAAAGAAAGAAAGAGAAAAAATAACGAATCTAGCACCAGGGAGAAAGCAAAAGAAAAAGAGAAAAAGTATGCGTGTGAGAGAGAGAGGATAAATAGTTTGAGAGAGAGAGAGAGAGAGAGAGAGAGAGAGAGAGAGAGAGAGAGAGAGAAAGAGAACAAGAAAGAGAGAGAAAGCGAAAGCAGAACATTAAGTTTGTATATTGTGCAATTTTTGTCAGTGTTTCATTATTTGTTACCATGTTCACGGATAATTATAAATAAAGTAAATATATATATGCAGCATTTACAAGGATTTAGGATAACGAAGATAAATGAGAAGCCAGATGTCTTTTTGATAGCCATATACTGCGAGGTATCGTGCGGCGCCCCAAAAAACAAAGGACGCCCCCGACCGCTCTTTTTTCTCGACAAACTTTTTTCTTTTCTTTGTAAATGTAGGCGAAAATGATAAGAACGAGGATACGAGAAAAAAAAAAAACGGTGCTCGTTACACGGTTTCAACGACGCTCTTCTCTCGTTAAAACGACAAGGAAGTGTCGTTGCGTGATTTCCCGGCGACCAAAAACGAGCCCACGTTTTGCTCGATTGTCCCGTTCCTCGAGAAATCGGCAAATCTTAGAGCTATATATTTATGCGATCTTTTTCTCTCTTCGTGACAGCTTTCGTATATTTTCGTGCGATCCGAGCGAACCGATCGTCAAGGAGCCGGTCAACGACGAAATTGATCATGAAGAGAAGAGGAGGGGGAAATGAGAAATGTGGAGAAAGGATAGGAACAATCGAGTTGATGAAATGATCGATCCTCGCAATCGCGATAAGCGTTTCGCGCGTTTCCATCCCGGCGACCAACGAAACACTGTAGATATAATACACGTACATTAAATACTAGATACGTAAAAGCGAACGATCGTGCGCGAGAAGAAAAAAAGAGTGCAATGTATCCGCGTTGTTTTATTAAATTTGAGTGAAAAAAAGGAGTTGAAAAAAGAGTCGAGAGATATCGAAATATCTGTTGATTTGAACTGTTAAAGACGAACAATGGACGAGTGTAATTAAAAGAATGAGAAAAAAGAAAATATGAACGACATAAAGATACGAGGTAGGAAAAGTGGATATTGTAAGAGAGGAAAAAAAAAACTAATAAATGGTAGTTAGAAGTTTAGATAGATAGATGGATAGCTAGACTGTTAGATAGACATCTTAGATAGGCAGATAAATAGATCGACGAAGAGAGGAAAGATGAAGATAAGAAAAAAAGAATGAAGGATCATGGGGTGACTGGGGATGGGAGATTTAAAAGAATTATTATATATAAATAAAAAAAAGTTTATAAATATAGATAGGTGGATATACATAGATAGAAATGTAAGTACCTAAGAGAAACTCTAAGGAACCTTCTAGAAGATGCTGTAACGTTGTACGAGGTATGATAAGTGAATATA
The DNA here is from genome assembly GCF_000469605.1 of Apis dorsata. Lineage (NCBI taxonomy): Eukaryota > Metazoa > Arthropoda > Insecta > Hymenoptera > Apidae > Apis > Apis dorsata. The sequence continues at coordinate 70,833 of NW_006263408.1, forward strand.
AGTGTTTTATGATACTCGCGTACAATAAGATCGAGATGAACAGTGGGGAAGTATAGTGGTAGAGCATAAGGAGATCATGAAACAGAAGGAATACTATGAGTATGAACATAAAGCGTATATGAGTATTATCAAACAATTCACGAAGAATAGAGAGAAGAATGAGGGAAGAAACACAGACAAACGCGATACGATTTGTAATTGTATTAATTGTGTCTAAGATATTTTCGGTCATGTATAATAACTCTGTGTATTGCAGGACTATTAAATGAAAAGAAGATGATTGTGAGTGACAAGAAGCTAGTGTGAATGAATGAATGCTGAAGGAAAAATTGAATGAAAAAAAGAGATTGATGAGAAATAAACGGAATTAAAGAATATAAAATGCGAAAATGAAACAACGCGAATAAAAATGAATGAAGTCTGTTTTGAATAAGAAACGGATAGAGAAGTTTGAAGATAGTTCGTTTGTTTAAATTCGATCAACGAAAAATCTAATATCTTGAAAGAGGAGAAGCATTAAAAAATGGGGCATATGAAAAAAGGTGCACTAAAAAAATGAACTGATTAAAAAATTAACATTATTTTTAGGAAATTACATCTTTAGAAGAGATTTAAATAAATAGCGAAGAGGTAAGATGGTTAGGTTAAGTGCTAAAGATACTTTGGTTTCGCGCGGTGAAACTCTTCTATGTTAGTATACGAATGAGAGAGAGAGAGAGAGAGAGAAAGAGAGAGAGAGAGAGAGAGAGAGAGAGAGAGAGAGAGAG
>NW_006263408.1:71861-73774 GCF_000469605.1 Apis dorsata
GAGGCAAAAGTTGATCGAGAAAAAGGAGGAGAGAAAGTATCAAAGGAAAAAAAATATAAAATGAAAATATAATGGAGGAAAAGAAGAAGTAATAGCGAGAGTAGAAAGCATTCACAAGAAGGTAAGAAGAAGAAATATTTATATTTTTAAAAAAGTGACCTTTGGCATTTAAAGACTTGTAAAAATCGTGCAACGAGTTAAGTAAAACAAATAACAATATCAAAGAAAACAAATAAGAAAAATATCATCAGAAGATACAGTATATTTAAGGGACATTTGTCCTTCTTCGTGTCTCTAATTTCATTTTACACATATGCACACATAGAAATACATATATATATACATGTGAATACTTTTATGAATATCAAACATAAATACACTTATAATAATATATTTCGAGAAACAACCAAACAAACCAGGCAATTGGATAAGCATTTATTGTCTTTCGTATATCGCCAGAAAAAGAACAAAATGACACGATTCTTTCGAAACTATTGAGCACACAGGTGCATATAGATAAAAGAAAAATGAAAAAAGACAAATTATATATGCAAATACCAGAAAACACAACATACTTTCAAGGAAATATCTTAAAGAAGGAGGAATAGTGTTATCTATAATGCATCTGTTAAATATACGTAATTATATAAATACACATTGGCGTCTTTATCTCGGATATGATAAAGAAAGAGATAGAAAAAGGCATGAGAAAAACAGGAAAAGGAATAACAGCAACACGAAGAAGAAACCATCTCAATGGAAAAGAAAAAAATTCGATTACAACGCATAGGATGTAGCGCAAATAGGTGAATAAGAGTGAATTGGATAAAGAAAGGTAAATAATGCATTCCGTTAGAAATTCATTTTTCACGAGGTATGCGAGAACAAACATTCAAATCGTAGCAATGTCATTCTGCTATGGGGCCTAATCTAACACTAAACCGAAACGATTTCGGTCACGACTCGATTTTCTGGTACTCGTCGCGAGGACGAATCGCTTCTCGTCAATTAAAATGAGATTCTCTTGAAATAATTCGATGGATTTAATTCTGGTAAGTTTAATGGGAATAAACGAAGATAAGGAATACAAAGAAACAGATTGAAACTTGAGATTGTTCCTCGAGGGAGTGAAGAAATCGTGTCTCGAGCCAGTAAGATCGAGATCAAAAATAAAAAAATGATTCAACAATCACCGCATACTACATTATTGTCATCCAACACTATTCATGATAGGATATAATAGTATTTCTAGGAATTTTATACAAGTATGCGACCGCGTTCTATGTTTTCAGCCGCGATTAATCTGTCGATCATTGACGTTTCTTCTCGTACATAAAAAAAAACGAACACGATGTTTTAAGTGTATTAATTATTACATTATATGCAATGAAGAGTGAACGGTGGGCGCGTGTGTATGACCGCGTATTTTACGCATGAAATTAACCACAGAGCGATATGATTGCGTGAGAGAAAGAAAGAGAGAGAGAGCGAGAGAGAGAGAGAGAGAGAGAGAGAGAGAGAGAGAAAGAAAGAATTGAAATTGGATAAAAGGAAGATTGAACGATTGAGCAAGTGTAATTTTTTTCTGAAATTCTGTACCTCGTTGTGTATACATCTCTAATTGTATAATTGTGAATATTAACATATTATGATAATGTGATTTATTACGTGTGATCCTGCGCGCAAAAAGACGTGGAGAACCTTTAAGCGAGTATTTTGTATTACGATAAAGCGAAATTAATTAAAGATATAAAAATGAAAAAAAAAATGCGAGACTGATTTGTATGCTACAGATGCAGAGAAAACAAGAATTGAAAGAAAGAGAGAAAGAGAGCAAAATAATCGAAGACAGAGAGAGAGAGAAAGAGAGAGAGAGAGAGAGAGAGAGAGAGAGAGAGAGAGAGAGAGAGAGA
>NW_006263408.1:73916-78958 GCF_000469605.1 Apis dorsata
ATGAAGAGTATCATTGTAATCATAGCTTTTTTGCCGCTGGGAAATATAATTATAATGAACAAAAAATATATGTGTGTGTGTGTGTGTGTGTGTGTGTGTGTGTGTGTTTTGCGCAGCTGTCGCTCCTTTCTCTCAGCGTTATTTCTTCTTGTTCGTATTCTTCTTCTATTTCTTCTTTTATTAATGCTGTGTTGTCTGCCACTTCTTCGTTTCCTCCTCGAGGTGACATGTAATCCCGGAATCACAAAATTATTCTATAAATCCTAAAAAGGGAAATAAATAAATAAACATTATAATTCTATCATAACAAATATATCTCGAATGTATTACGAAACAAATACCCAACGAATATATATTTCGATTTATCCTCATCAAGTATGGAAATTTTTCGAATCGCTTTCGCATAAAAAAAAAAAACACAAAGAGAGAGAAGCATTTGCGCGAGTTTCGGCTCTATCCGAGTGGTTATCGATCACCTCGTTGAGAAAACATTCCTCGACACCACTCTTCTTGAGACTATCCAGCGAAGGTTGATGCAGGGATTGCGCCAAGCCACCCCCGACCCCTGTCGAAACGTCCATCCTTGTATTCTCCATGCTGCCGCCATATAAATAACGCACACAAGCGCACCCCAGCGTGCCATGAGAATTGAGCGGAAAGAGAATATAGAAGTTCGAGAGAACGTGTACGGTGCGCGTGTTTCGAGAGCACGATTAAGCTTGATACACGTTTTTTAAATTTAAGCGGGATCGAGACGAATAGGAAGATCGACAGGAAAAAAGAAGTTTCATCGTTCAAATAGTCTCAATGATCGTTCGTGAATTAAACGCCGAACGAATTGTATACGATTATTAGGAACTTGTCCTTTGGTGACTCATTATTCAAAGAAAATAATAATAATAAAGTAAAAGAAAGACAGAAAGACGGAAAAAGACAAAAAAAAAAATAATAATAAAAAACATTTAGATGAACAGAACGAACTAACTAGAAAAAAAAAAAAAATTAAACGAAGAAACAGAAACATCCTTCCAAAATATCGGGGACTAATTTACACGCCGCGACTTCCAACAGTCGAGATCTTCTAGTTTATTTGAAAAAAAAGAAAAGAAAAAAATTCTCGAAGACTCGATTCGTTTTGTACAACGGAATTAGCGAGTACTCGTGTAACGAGTCTAGTAGGTGATCACATGTGATATTTGTATCGGCTATTATTATATTAATATTATATATATATAAATATAAATGTAATAATTTTTAGAGTACTCCGTTAGGATTACCGCTGATAGTTAGGCGGAAAGAAAAATCGTGTCGAATAAAAGAACGAGGAAAAAAGGAAAAAATGAAAAAGAAAGTGTGAGAGGACGAAAAATGAACAAAACGATCTCATTTTGAGAATCAATGCCTAATTAATCTTTAAGCAGGCCTATTTGCCGATTCTAAAGAAATATGTGAGATTTATCGAGGATAATAGAACAGACTAAACTGTGCGATCGTTCATGAAAGTAACGAATAGATATATCTTTCGACACGAGATTTTGTATTTTCCATTATATCCAACAATGACTTGAAAATTTTTGTCGTAAAATCGAATCGAATCTGTGCACCGTGCAATCGTTCGAAGGCACGGAGAAATACCGATGAGTTACGTCCAATCGACTGACACATATTCGTATTTCGAATTATCCCTTAAGCATACTATTTCATCGTCGATCCCTGTGCAGCAATATGATCTAATAGTATTTATAAACGTTTGATTTCATATTTTCGAAAAACTGTTGAACTTGAATTTTGAATTCAAAGTGTTTCTCGCTAATCTCGGATTTCTATTGTTGATTTCTATTGATCTTCGGATTTCTATTGTTAAAATTATCTTGAAATAAAATTGAAAATTGTTACTTTTGTTGGTGAGTATCATTGATCTGATAGACAATTATTAATTATACGCTGAAAGTGTAACATTCTTAATACTAAGGTGACATTTTTCACATAATCGATGATTCTGAATATTCTCGAAGATTTGAATCGAGTGTTTATAGATACTATAATCCTTGTCAGCGAAATTTACTAAATTCTATAAATTATTGGATACGAAAACAAGCTACAGAGATTTGGTTGAAATGAACGTGATAGTTTGTTCTTCGCGTGTCTAATTCTTTCTTTTCTTCTTCTCCTCCTTCTTACTATTTGATCTATTTGGTTCTCCGGTTCGTTTCCAACTTGAGGATAGAAAAGAAAAGACAGAATCAGTATTTGAATCATAATTATCGATCCGTCGTTTAAGGAAATGAAAGGAGAGCCAGAAAGATTTTTGTACGAGAGAAAGATCGCGACTGCATGCACGTGAGTGAAGAACAAAGATGTACAAAGAAGCTAAAGAACGAATGCATACGTAAGCAGAGATAACGTCTCGATATAAATGACGTGCCGTGAATCAAACCAGACTATCGGGTGGATATATTATAAAGTGCGTATAGTCATATGAGAAAAATTAAAAGAGAAAACAAGAACGTAAGAATGTAAGTGCGAATATTAGACATTCTTTACGAATCTATTTAATGCAGAATTTTTAAATTATTTTATCTAATCGCAGAGAGCCTTAATTGCTAATCCTTATATCATTAATATCGCTGCTATATTATTAATATCGTAAGAGCTATACTACCGCATTGTTCTTGAATATTTTTCAACGTTACCTTTGATTTTATTCGTTCATCATGTACAAATTCGAAGCCAAGAGCTAGATGCTAGATAAGCAAAGTTCCACGTACCGCGAACTTCGAGAGGAGACTCGAAACAGAATAAATCGTTTTTGTAAAACGAAGAGTTACACAATCTATGATTAAATAATCGATTGGTCGCGAAACGATGAAAGTTCACGAATGCAAAGGATGCCTCGACGAAAATATCGACGAGAGAAAACGTTCTTCCTGTATATCTTTTGCGAAATTATTTTAATTCGATATGTGTGCACAAAACTGCTGAACGATCGATGAAAAACGCGATTTGAGCGATTATGTAAACCATTATCGATCAGCACAGGAGTTGAGAAAATATTTACGGAAACGTGACGTGGATGATAGAAACAAGGCTTTATTTTTATTATTTTTCATAAGCATCCTTGAATTTGGTCTTACCTTGCGAAACTCGTCGAACGTATTTTCGTCAATTATATTTTTCATTGATCGTAATATTATCGATCTTTTATAAAAATACTTTCGCCAATTATATTGTACTTTTGTCGATTGTAATTTCATCGATCATATTTTCCTTGTTATATTTTTGACGATCATACTTTCATCGATCGCACTCGATCGAGAAGCGTCCAGAGCATCGCGATTCCCATTGATATAAATAATAAATAATTATTGTCTGCCTAGAAATGAATTTTTTGCGTTTGGCGCATTCTTCTTTATTTGATTAACGGGGCAATCAGGCCGGCCGCGCTTTGTAAATAATTCAATTAATAAACAAATTTTTCATCGTGCTTAAGTGAAATTGCTTTCAACACAGATGTCCTCCTTCTAACGTGTTTATGATCTTTCGTATTTTTTGATACGATATTAATCCAATTTTTATTGATTTATCAATTTCATTAACGGTATTGTGTCGCAATGGAATTGTGAAGAAAGCGAATACGTTTGAAAAGTACCTCTTTAATTAGAGATTTGAATTTAGTCAAATTTGTTAACTCTATTTATCGATCCGATGATTTGTTGGGATCTTAGCGCTGTGAGTCGATCTTGATACATTTGGCAAAAATTATAATCAATTCGTAGCTTAGTAGAATCTTAATTAGATGTGAATTAGTATTGCCGGTCCATTCGCTCTAAAATGATGGCCGCTTCTTTCTTGAACGAAGAAATTAATTTTTATGCGAAATTAATTTTTATGAGAAATCACTATATAATTTTTAGTCACTATATGATGAATATAATTGCTTCTTGTAGCGAATATTCGTTGCGATATCGAGGTCGGTTGTAGGAAAATATTATAACAAAAATGGAATAATTTAAAGATAGAACATTTATTCAGGTAGAATTAAATCTTTCTTTACAATTATAATCAAAAAATTCAAAAAAATATCTATCGAATATTGATCTATCTTCAAATTATTCTAGAAAAAATTCGAGAAACTTCGATAAATAGAATAACCGATAATTAAAATTTCATCGACGAAATTATGTTCAGAAATTATTTTTATCCTCTAGAGAACGGTTGAAGATAATCGACCATCTCGGAATCGCAGGTAAAAATATCTAGGAGAATGAATGAATGGGAAGAATGAGTTACACATTAAATGTAAGAGTGAAAGAGAAAGGGAAAAGTGATGAATAGGAAGAGTAAGAATGAAAGAATGCTTAAGGATGTGATATGATTGAATATTTAAGGAAAAGGCATGAAAGAACGAGAGTGAATGAGAAAATTGAATGAGTTGGAAGAATACAGAATAGAATTTTTTCTCCTTTTTCAAATGAAGAATATACTTGTATAAGTGTGTGTCTGTGTTTTTTGCATAATTCCTATGCACGTGTATATTGTGCGTTGCTTGCGGATACATACATATACATAAATATATGAATATAAAATATACGTACATGCGATGTGTGTGAGCAGTGTATGCATGAATGCGAGAAAGAAAGAGAAAGAAGCGAAATCGAGCGGCTCAAAATCCGCCTCGCAGCACTTTATTCCTCTTCATTCTTTTCTTTCCTCTCTTGGTGGCTCTTATTATATATATAAAAGGGAAAAAAAGAGGAAAAAAAAATATACCGTTAGCGTAATCTAAATATCGTTATTTTTTAAGCAGAATTACACGAAGATGAAATAAAAATAAATGATATTGAAATATATATATATATTAATAAAAATATATATATATTTATTTTCTAAGATATAATATATATCATCTATATATGTATATTAAATTATGATAATGCACAAAAATGTAATTATATGTACATGTATGATAATTAATAATCTTGCTCTACATTTGGGCGGTGGTGAGAAAACGCGAAGCGATAAAGGGGAAAAAAAAAAAAAAT
>NW_006263408.1:79225-92939 GCF_000469605.1 Apis dorsata
GAAACAGGTGAAGTGAGAGAACGAGTTGCTTTGCGTGCATCTATCCGGGGGATAAAAGTCACTGTTCAGTTTGATGAACGCCGGGTACAGAGAGGAAAAAGGGGCGGGGGGCTTGCGGCCGCTGTAACCTCATCTTTCATGAATAGCTTGTATTTCTGCTCAGTGCAAAATAAACGTACGTTCCTGTTGAAAAAAATGACAAAAAAATACAAAACATGATTACTTGTCTCGTATTCTTCATTCGATCCTATAATAATGTTTTTCTTGAATTCTATTAGATTAAATGCTAATAAATTTTCAGACGATCAAACGAGGTGAGTATATTTAAAGCATTTAAAATCTATCGAATTTTGGAATTTTGGATGTAAAAAATTAATGAAAATAATTTAAATTTATAGAGATGCTAAATACATAAATTTAATTATAGACTTCTTGATTATACATTTATTTTTCTTAGTTATAGATTTATAGATTTTTTTATTTCGATTATTATGATTGTTACAAATAAATTTTCAATTTTTTAATATAATCATAATAGGCAACAAATATAATATCTAATTAAATTTAATCAATAAAATGAGAAAGTTTCCATCTTAAACTGTACATATTAATAATATTCATAGCCAACAAATAAGCACATTGAAGAGAAGAATAAAGGATCAGCCATTTCGTTGGGTTACACGTCGTATAGGTTATATGGTTTTATTGTACGTTCGTCTCTGAAACCACTGTCGATGGTCGTCGCAGGAAGACGGTTCCCGGCGTTTTGTCATCATAAAATATTTTATGGAGAATTATAATGCGCCCTTTCCCTATGGGAAGTATTACAACGAGTGTCCAGATACGAACCCATTCGAGAAACGAAATATAAAGAAGGCATTCCCCGCGCTTTTCATCCGATCGGTCCATAAACGATGTTTTACTATCTCTTCACATCCTTATCTTTCAGTTTTCCTCTCTCTTTTTCGTTTTTTGGCCCTGTTCCATAGCACTACTACTTCACAGGGTCACGAATCGACAGCATCCGTCGTTTTAACGACCAATACGAAGTTGCCATGTCGTTTGGCATGCTCGTCGCGCGACGTTTTTTTCTTCACTGATTTAATTAACGTCAAGTTTAATCGTTTTCTGGACCAACTATTCCCATAATATTAATTTTTCGCTTTTAACAATTCTGCTATTGAAAGGAATTGTTTTTTTTATCGAAACTAATAAAAAATGTTTTGACTTGAAATTAACAATTCTTATATTTTTATTATTTAAGATTACAAAATATACGTTGCATATTGAATTTTATTTTATTAATAGTTTTAAATATTATGTAAATGATATGCAATATTGGTAGAAAATAAATTATATTATAATAAAAAAACAATTATCTATTTCAAATTCTATAGATATGATATTATATATATATTAATATTGATATTCGATACACGAATATTATATATTAAGAAAGAATTATTAAAATATGAAAAAAGTAATGAATATAATGATTCTAACTAATTACAAATCATATAATTATACTTACAGTTCGAACCATCAATTAAGCAATTGTGCGTCGCTTAATTATTTCCTTCCTAATAATATCTTATTTATATGGAATTCAGAAAAGGATTTCATTCGCAATAATTATACACGAATTTAAATAATTACTAAAATAACTTTTATACTCGCGAATCCTCTAAAGAATGGATTTCCGAATTTCCATGGATTGAAATTCGGTTTATTCTTCGTTTGAGGTAAGAGAGAAATTTACTAAACAACGATACGCAGCCGCTTGAGGAGAAACAAAGGGCAATGAGATATTTCGAGAGTAGAAACTGATCGCTTTGTAACGCATATCCTGTATAATAGCAATTCAAAACATTTAATCTGTTGGAGAATTTACAACTGCTTCATGTGAAACTATTTTCTTTTCTTTGTTCACGAAAAAGAAGAAATCTAATTTAAGTCTTTTGTTCAAAAAGATGTCGATCTTTTATAAATATATTCTTTTGTGTTTAAATATATCGAAATAAAATTTAATAATTTTTTTGTTATGTATGTATATTTTAAAACAAGTTTCATTATAATTTGTTAATTTTTTGAAAAATTTTAATAAACGTATTTTATAAAGTGATTTGATTTGTCGAAAAACATGATTGAAATCAAAATTAAAATATATAATATTATATGAACAAGTATATGAACAATTTTTACATATATAATTGTTAAAAATGAAAAATCTTACAAATTAAGATTCATTGTAAAAGATTATTCTTTATATATTATATTTATATATTATATTCAATTAACGAATTAATTATAAATATAATTATAATTATAAATATAAGAATAAATATAAGAATTATAAATATAATTCTTATAAATATAATTATTATAATAATAATTCGTATTAATTTATAAAAGAATTAAGAGAAGTAATAAGAATATCAAGAATTTTCGTTTTTGCTTACTAATTAATTAAACTTGATTAACCCTAGGGTTAATTGTATTAAGTAAATATAATATAATGTAATCACAAATTAAAATATTATATAATGATGTATTATTCATTATAATATATAATCATATTTAAAAATTTATTTTAATTTATTAATAAATTAATTTATAATTATCAACACATAGTATAGTTTTGTTTCGAAATATTCGAAATTGGTTAATTATTGATCAATCATTTAAGAATTATAGAGAGAATCAGATATAAAAAAAGTAACATGAAAGAAACATTAAAAGAATCATTATAAATTTCTTGAAAATAAAAAATTTACCCATTAACGATCAGTTTTCTTTATTTTGTAACGCGATATTCATTCATATGCATTTATGTTGTATTACATGATAATAATAAAAAATGCAAATTTTTGACATCAGTAATATTTTTGATTATTTTTTAAAATATTTTTCTTAAAATAAAATAAAGTATTACTATTTTCTAATTTTTTTCTTATTACATCTGAATAGTTATTTATTCAAAAATAATATCATAAATTGTTCGATATTTTTCATTTAATATTTTATTAACGATTAGGTTTTTCATATATTGTCAAATTTATGAAAGATATAAATAGTTATGGAAATTATGGAAGTTATCATTTTCATAATTGTTTTTTCCAAAATTATTCCGATTTTGAATATATATCTATATATATCTATATATTAAAAAATTCTTCTTTTGAATATTTTTCTTATTTTTTTCACTTCAAATATGCCACATAAAAAATCGTGTTAGTGCAAATAAAATATAAAAAGAATAATAAATCATCAAGAAAGTTTAATAAAATCAATTATGGAATTTTTTAATATAACTGGATTATATTTGTTAGATTAATTAAGCTAACTAATTTCAAATATTGATAATCAAATATTGATAATAGAAAAATATTTATCAGAGATGAAAAACTGGTATATAAATACACTATATATATCTAAAAGAAAATATTTAAACTAAATTAAAGAAATAAAAAAAAATAATTAGTTTAGTAATGGATTGTTCAATTGATTATTAAAAAAAATATTATGTTGATAATAGAATTTATATTAATGATGAAATAAATCAATAATATTAGAATTTTTGATATTTGGAGAAATAATTGATAAAATAATATTAATATTATTCTCTTTTTATCCATTTAATCCACTAATTTATGAAAGTAAAAATTAATAGTATTATGTAGTTAGATAGTTAACTTTTCCAATGTTTTATTAAATATAGTTTTTTACTTTTTTTTAATATCTTTTAAACAAAATTGTTTTTTTCATTTTGTCATCTTATTTTTTTAGTTGTTCATTATTTAGCTTAATTTTTTTTTCGGATAGGACAAGAGAAATAGAAGATAATGATACATTTTTAAATTGTAAACTAAAGAATATATATTATTCTTTGGAAAAAAATAGAACAAATATGTTTCATATTATTAAACTATTCTATTCTAACTGTAGATATAAAGATTTATAGCTTTTTGCTTTTATGAATTATTTTCTCGTGTTTCTATCTCTCACTTTGTAGACGATTTCAAACAATGAAGAGGAAAGAGTCAGAAAACATTTGTTTGTTATGAATCAAAAATATAATTTACAATGATTAAAGATTAGAACACAAATTTATATTTTTATGATTCTAAATATTTATAAAATTCAAAATATTTATACTTACAAATATTTAAAAATATTTCATGTTTCAATTTTCATATCTAAATCATATAAATTTTAACTTCCACTTTATTTTACAACTATAATCATTTCTATTAATTTTTAAAAAATTTGTAAACTAATATATAATAGTTGACAAAAATTTTATGTAATTTATAAATGTACATAGATCACTTTATTATATTAAACTTTATAATTTATATTTTTACATGAAATAATAATAAATTTTCTATAAATTTTATAAATATAAATGTTTATAAAAAATGTTTCCTAACATTGACAAATATTTTAGATAGAGAAAGATTAATAGATAAAATGTTCAAAATTTATTTATAAAAAATAAAACGAGCATTTTAATGAATCAAAAATTTATTTTAATTATTATTCATTTAAAATTTTATTTGTTTTATTTTTAGTTATATATTATTTTATTATTTGATAAGTTTTAATTACAATAAATAAATTTAATACGTGATTTTTGTTTTTTATTTAAATTTTTGAGTGGAATTATAAATATTTATTTATGTATATCATATATAATATATGAATATATTTAATATACATATATATGTATGTATGTATGTATATATATATATATATATATATATATATATGACAATTTTCAAACAAATCTAAATATTTATATTATTATATATTCTAAATATATTATATTTTACTTATGATATCTTATTTGCCGCTTCAAATGTTAATATATCTAAAAGTCAATATTTAGTTCTCGAACAGGCCAATAATTTATCAAGAAAAAAAAAATAAACGTCAATGTTTTTGATGCAGAACTTCGAAACGAACGTATAGCCAATTAATCTGTCACGAGTACGGAAGAATCACAATTGCGGTTAATGCCTGAATCGTGGCCGAAAATTTTCGGCTGGCGAGTCCACGGAACCAATGCCGGATGCAGGCAGCGAGCTGTAAGAAAAATATAGCTCCAACTTGGCAACGAGATAAAAATCTTTAAACGTTTTCCTTCCTCGGAAAGGGAAGAAAGAAAAGTGGCTTGCGTCTGACGAACGGGATTCGTTTAATCCGAGCTATTCCAGACCAATCCGGATATCTTGAAATTAAAGAAGTATCGAAAAAAGAGGATGCAACGAATTACCGAGAATTGGTTAATGGGATAATCATGAGTTACTTTCTATTCCTGGATTTTAAATTAGTTTTAAAAGATGATTTGATTTTAAAAGCGATTTCGTTGAAGACATTTTTGGAATCGTTAGTAATAAAATCTTCAATAGTCATTTTAATTTATTTGAATAAAATAAATCGTTTTTGAATTTTTAAATATATTACATATATTATATTTAAGACTAAAAAGAAAAGAAAGATTTATTTTATATTCAAAAATATAGTCAAAAGGAAACGATATTTTTTTGTTTTTAAGAAAGTCAAAAAAATTTATCAAATACATGAATTTTTCATATTATTTTTGCATAGAATTATTTTCTATCTTAAGATATTTACTACTATATAAGGGAATTCTGACATTAATAAGTAGAAAAATGCAATTTTAGTCAGACATATCCAAGTACTTCTTCTATCTATCAAATTATTACGAGAAATTCCTATAACAAACAATCGAATAATTAAAATAATTTTACTTATTTTACTTTTATATATATTTTACTTTTAAATTAAAATAATAATGATAAATATATTTAATAGAAAATTTAATACTAAATAATAAAATCTTACTAAATAATTAAATTATCCTATCTAAAAGTGCACATCATCAATAATATTAAGAATAATATTATTGAAAATAATAATAATAATGCCACAATAATTTTTACAATAATATTTTCAATTTTTTCCAATCTTTTTAAAACCATACATTTTATTACGAGTGATAAAATGTATTATCAATTTATTGATATCATTATATGCAGATCTCTTAAAATATTTATGATAATGAAGAATTATCATTGTTTCTAAAACAGTTAATAAATTAACTTTCTTAATAAATTAACTTTTCTTCTTAAATAACAATTTGTAATTTTACAAATTACATTATATTAAATAAAAGAAACAGAATCCAATAAAATATATAAATCTTCTATGAGGTAATTCTTTTCTAAAACAGTGAATATAATTGCTCTAAAAACATTATTTTATTGATAGTTATCAAAGGACATCACGATGTTCTGCTCACAATGTCCTTTGGATGTCAAAGGAAGTGACAGGGACAAGGAAGACACAAATGGTATGGGTTTTGGATGCCACAAACTCGTAGACGATCGAATCCCTGAGAATGTTCTTGAGCCTCCCTCCTAACGGAATGAAATCGCAGATATCTACCCTTTCGAACGATCCCTCGAAGTCACCGTTCTCTCAAGTGTCTCGATGGAATTTAATTCTGTCCGGGATCAGGTAGTATGCAGTTATTTGATACCCGATATTTTCTTTTCCCGGCTTTGAATGAGGTTCGAGGTGCCTCATATTATGACCCGAATTTCTTTGTTGATTCGAATCTTTTGATTCTCTGGTTTTTCAAATAGAAAATAAACGAATGCTGCTGTTCTATGCTCGAAATCAATTGATTCTTAACAGCTCTTGATTCAAATTTTTTTTTCTTTTTCGAACATCGACATGTGTTATATGATTCAATATATATAAGATTTGAATATTGATTTAGATAAGATTTTTTGATATAGATAATTGTATGATAATAATGTATATTATGATTAAATAGCATATGTGAATATGTGAATTCTACGTTTAGCAATCTTTATTTAATTTAAATGTAAAAAATAAAAGTGTCAATCAATAGATAATTTGCAATTAAAATAAATAATAAATATATAAAATATTTAATTATAATTTTTATAGTATTTATGAAAATAAGATTTATTATAAAATGAGATATTACTGTTAACTACTATAAAAATATTTCAGATATAAAACAATTTTATATAATTTTTATAATATTTTGTTAGAATGATCTTCAATGAAATTAAAACTAAAAAAAATTAAAATTTATCATAATCAAAATTACGATCAAGTATAATAAATCAAAATATAAATCAATATTAGAAAATAACAATTTAAGTAAAATATAAAAAAATAAATTATCAATACAGAATTCATGCAACAAAGAAGTACAATTTTTATAAATATAATTTAAATATTTTCAAAAATTAAAAATTAAAAAAAAAATTAAAAATTTATTTAAGATATGATTAAACATAAAAAATAAATATAATTAACATTTATAATATCGATTTGACCGCAATGAATTTAAATCTCGTAAGTAATGTGTAGAATTTTCAATTGCATTTCCACATCATCCAAAGGAAGTCATTGATGGAGAATGGAACCGCCAAATTGTTAACCCAGTTACACGGCAAGATACGGCTGGCGAAACTAATGGATCTCTTCCCCTTCGTCCGCAATCTTGTTGTTCGACCACCCATAATCTAATAGCGAAGGCCCTCGTGTTTCTGCCCCTCATTGCTCAACTTCGGGAATCGTATTTTATCTCGAATGCCGTGTCCATTTATTTCTAACAATTGTTCGTGCTCGCGCTTGTTCCTTTCTGTTCTGCAGTTTCACCACTAGGATACGTGTGTCCATTTTCGATATTTTTATGCTCTTGGCAAGTATGCTCAAATAAGTATATGGATTAACTTATTAAGAGAAATTTCATAAAATATCTAGATAAATAATATGTGATTAACATATTGAATTGCATATGTATGATTACTTTAATATCATGAAATATATATGTCGGATATGACTTTGTTTCTGAATATCTTCAAAGAAATGAAATTATTATTGAAATTATTATCTTTAACTTCATTATAGATATGTATACATCGTATTATAGAATTTCAAATTTAAGTTTCTAAAAAAAAATATCTTATTAAAAAAAAAGTATTTCAAAAATACTTATGTATACTTTGAAACATTTTCTTCGTGAATAAACAGCGATCTAGAAATTATTCACAAATCATACAAGTGACTAATTCGTCAGTATTATATTTTGTAAATCCATAGATAAGATGAATATTAATTATTTCATAATTATCATTTTCATGATACAATTATCAAAATAATTTTATTTCACTGAACGTAATTTATATACTAATTATTTCATTCATGTTTCATTATTCATTTATGTATTATTCAAATTATGTTGAAAAATCAATTGTATCTACACTAAAATATTTTTTATTACAATACAAAATATAAGCTGAAAGATTTGAAAATAAAATATTGGATATATATTTATATGAACTGGTTTATTTATTTTAATGCATAATAATTAATTTATATCTTATTTTTCACATATATTTTATAGGATGTTTAAATCATCCTATACATAAATGTATTTCATAGTATGTATCATAAATCTCAATAATATGGTACTTGGTAAAAAAAGTTTTGACATATTAGTATATTTTTTTTATATCATGTATGAGAAGAAAAAATGTGAAATGTGAAAAAATGTGATGTAGTAGTTATAATATAATAATGTAAATTATTAAAATAGTTTATATGGTTAGAAAAAGATAAAGAGAAAACTTATATAGAAAAAAAACTTCATAGAGATTAAATTGAAAAAATAATTACATGGATTAAATTGAATAAAGTATTTATATATTTATGTTTTTTAAGTTTTATTTATAATTTAAGTTTTTTTTTTAAGTTTTATTTATAATTCAAAGTTAAGTATGAAGATAATAAAACGAATAAAAAAAAGGATATTGTATTTAGTCAGTCGGTAAATCATATTATTATTTATAAGTATTTGTTTGAAACAATAATTATCACACAAATAAGTTTCTTAAAAATAATAATAAATAGCACCAATGTGCTATATTATGATTTTATATATAGAATATCCAAATATTTATGGAAATATAATTATATTTTAAAGGTATTCATTTATAATTTACATAATTTCATAATATTATTGCAATAAGATTTGAACATATGTATAAGAGAATTTTTTATAATTCATAAATGCTTATTCCATAATTTAAAATCCATAATTCTAATAAAGTCTAACAATATTATTTTAAAATACAATATGATTCAAAAACTTAACTTCTATGATCTTGATATTATTTCCAAATAAATTCCAAATATACAATGACATTGATAATTCTTATATAATTTTTAACTTTAAAATCATCATCATAGATTTGTAATCGAAATTAATGATATGTAATTTTATTTTTCTTTTACGTAATTTTACGTAATTAACATGTAATATTAATACGTTTCTACATTTAGATACATAAGATACATATAATCTACAATTGCGATTTGTTGAACATTAATTAATTGATTACATTGAGAATAGAAGACAGAATAAAACATTATTATAAAAAACATAACAAATATTATAAAGATATAAAATAATGTTACATTTAAAACATTTGTCTAATATTACTTCATTTTTCTTTAATATATAATGTGAGTTTTATACCAAGATTATATCTATATTTCAACGTTTCATAAAATCAAAATTTTCGTAGAAGATCACATTCCCTCTTTTCTACACATAGTAAATCCCCTATTTTCTCTCTTTCTTTTTTCTCTCGCCAGATATCACTTGATCATTCCAAAGGATGAGATATGCCGACTGTGCAGCCGGGTCCATCGCCCGTATTAACGCCCACTGCAAATAGAGTTGGTTGTGAAAGAGAGGTTGCAACGTCAGTGCTGGCCGCGAATCACAATAGGGGCTGATCAGTCCCCGGCACTAGGGAACAGAGCGAGATACCGAGGGCCACAGGGGTAGAATATGGTGCGAGAAGTTGCCAGGGTTCGATGTATCAAGCCGAAAGTTTGATAGCCCCGAAGGCTTTGCTAGCCAAGTTACTTCTATGGAACGTGACCCTGCCTCGGTATCCTATGGTCCGTCGAAAACCGCGTTTCCTCCCCCTGTATCTCCTCTCACGTCCGTTTGAGCACCCTCGAATAAGCTTCCCTCTATGACTCTACGTGATCGATTTTCTTTTCTTTCTCTCTCTTACTCTCTCTTTCTCTTTTTCTTCTTTTCTCTTCAGATTAGAATCATTTTGATGCTCAAATATATCTATATAATACAATCATAAATACGCACGCAAAACGTGACACTTCGTTGTTGACGAAAAATATTATCGCCATTCTCATTCTGAAGACAATATAAAATTTGATTTCATTCATTGTGATTGACTTGTATATATGTTTTAGAATTGAGAATCCTTTATTTATATATATCTCTTTCTCTAGTAGAATCTGATGATGCGTAAATCAATATTATGATAGTATTTTAGTGATGAGAAATTTTTAAAAATGAGGTAAAGATATTTTTTGATAGATGTAATCAATTGATCGCAATTGATAAAATTCTTCTTTGATATTTCTATGTTTGATGCCTTCTGTTTTAATAAAATTGAAAGCTATTTCAATATCTTTCTTTCGTTGTATTGCAATATCATTTCGATGAAGAATTAAACGAAAATATTTTATTTCAAATTCGTTTATCGCGATTGATAAATATTTTTCAAATGTTTATTTTAGAATTAGAGATATAATTTTTAGTATTTCTTAAGAATGTAATACATCCAACTTTATATATATGCACATACTTCCTAATAATATAGAAAAAAATTAATTACAGTTAAGATTTTTTTCTACAAATTTTATTCGTTTTTTTATTAGAAGAAATTCGTTATTTAGAAGAAAATTGGATAGATAAAATAATAATAAAATAAAAGAATAATAAGAAAAAGATAGATTAACAAATTTTGTTGTTTGAGAACGAATTTCTTATATATTTTCGTGTGTTAAATTTGAATCTGACAGTAATTTATCACGTTAAATTTAAAAGATAAATGTACAAAAAATATCATTTTTTATTATATACGAAAATTTTATTATATTAAATTATTATATTATTATTTTATTATATTATATTAAATTTTTATATATTTTATTATATTTCAAAGACAAAAGACAATTTAAAAAAAAAAACAATTTTTCAAATATTTTTTTCAAATATTTTTATGCATATGTATTTTATTTTGATATTTGATATATCATAAATAGATATTTTTACTTGAAGAAAATAAGAATTTTCATAATCATTTTTATTATTACTAATAGATAAAAAATGACTTTAAAATGAAATATATTGACAAGAAGATCCTGATAATAAATCAAATATAATTTTAGAAGAGAAAGCTAGTATCGTACAATACAATTTATAAAAATATTTAAAAAAATTATATTTTTTTAAATTTTCATTAATAACAAAAATTTTTTACATCTTTTTTTCTATGATAGACAATTTTTATGGCACATGAAAATACATAGAAAACAATAAAAGTTAATCAGTTTTTTCATATCAAAAATTTAAAAATAAAATTTGTAGAAAAAAATGTTAATTGTAATGTGTATGTTCTTTTCTATTTTATATGTATATGTATATGTTACCATTTATATTGGATATATATATATATAGTATTGATATTAAGAAACACTGAGAATCATAAGATATCCTTATTTTTGTTTAGCTTTTATATAGCTCTTCTTGATATCGTGGATTAATAAAATTAGGTATTATTCCTTATTGGATCCCAGCTTCGATATTATCAATCAATTCATTGTGTGTTCTGAATAAGTTTGCTTTTCAAAACTTCCCTCATCAAAATTTGATAATCGGAATACACAATTCCGAATATCGGAATAATCAATAGATCCGTTCATCATTATACACATTTTCTCTCTTTATTTAGATTTCTCTATATTATATATATTATATATATATAATAGTTGAAGTTGAAAATAAAAATATAATATAGAAAACTATAAAAGAAGCGAACTTCGAGTTGAAAAGTAATAAAAATAATTAATCCATTATAAATTTTCTTTATTATTATTATAATCCGCATTATTAAAACACGCGTATATTATTTATTATATCATTAATTCTTCTCCGCTCAAATTTCAACACTGGTGTATAATAGTAACGAAGATATAAATGATTATGTTGGTATTTCAGTCATAAAATAAAGATATTTTCAGTAGATATAATATTATTTCCTATAAAATCAAATGAGAAAAATTCTATAATCCCAAGAGTATTTCATTTTACAATGTCATGAAGCGTTTCTGAAAATAATGTCTACCGTCTTTTCCTTAATATAATTGCCAACAAGAGCTCCTTGCGTATTCATAATGCAACTTACGCGGTTGGCCTACATAAAATATCTAAAAAACTATTCCCACGATACTTTTGTATTGTAGTAGGACAAAGCACGTGCAAAATATCCCCTTACTGCCAGTCTTTGAGTTTATTATCTCGATATTTTTTCTTATTCTAGAATTTTCGAAACAATTGTAATTCTTTTATCATATTCTTCTATTATATTCTTAATACTACTCTGTTTTTTTTAGCAGTTTTTATTGTTCTTAATCTTTTGTTTTTTAATTTTTAATTGATATATAGCATTACAAATTTTTAAGGAAAAAATTTTTCTTAAAAATAAGTTATAATAAAAAGCATTTATTATTATATAAGTATTATATAATTATATTATATAAGTATTATATTATATATAAGTATATATATAAGTTATTTTTATTTTTAAATATATGTACATATTTTACTATATTCATAGTTTTTTGACGTATATTTCAGTCAGCATATTTTCGTTATTCGATTCATATGTTCGTTAATCTATAGATAGGTTAGAAATACTTAAATTGAGAATCGTATAATTCTTGATATAAGAATATTTTATTAGATATTTAAGTTAGATAGATGTAAATATTTAAATTATATTTCATATAAGAAATAGTTAAATATTATTTATAAAATATTACTTAATTAATTTTATATAAATATTTTATATTAAAATATTAATTATAACAATATATATTAATATTATTAATATTTAATCGAATATTGTAAATTTAACAAAATTTATTTAATGAGATAAGCGTTATAAATTACTCTTTAAATTATTAATAAAATAATCTGATTTTGATTAAAATTCCTCAATAATATTTTCATCATCTATCTAATGTATTTAATTTTGTTTCCAATATATAATACACAAACAAGTTTTTAAACTTGATGAATACATCATATAAATTTACCAAATAATATATTCCAAAAAATATATACTGCATAAAATATATATTGCATTATTTTAACAACTGACTATTTCAAGATTAAATGAACTATAGAAGAAGTATTACGGAAATAAAAACAAACGTTATTATCTATTTATAGAAATATAATACAGAAAAATATTTATTTTCAAAATAAGGCAATATGTATATTCTTAGATGTACTTTTGTTTCGGATTGTAATAATTAAAAAAATTAAATATAGAATTGGAATGAATATTTATCAATTAAAATGTAATTGTTTTTGAATTAAAGCAATTGATTGCTGAACAAAAATAGAGTTTTAGTTTTTGGTTAATATTTATATATTATTATTTATATATTATTATTATATATATAATATTATATATTATATATAATATATATATAAATAATATTATATATATAGTTATATATATAAGTAATAATATAT
>NW_006263408.1:93164-101949 GCF_000469605.1 Apis dorsata
TTATATATATAATATATATTATATATATAATATTATATATTATTATTTATATTTGGTTAATATTTATTTATCCAAGTATCTATTTGAGTTTATTGTATTAATGAGAATGGATTGCTATTCAAGAATTTCAATGAATACGATTGGATTCTTTCAAATATAATTTTGAAAATATTTCGAATGAATAAGAGATATATAGAAATAAAATGAAAGAAAATGAATAAAAGAAGGATGTATATATAGGATGTAAGAAAAACATGTATAAAATAGTTTTGTGAGAATTTTTATAAAAAAGAATATTTATGAACAAAAGTTCATTATTTTTTTAGATTAATGAACTTTTATTGTTAAACAATTTCTTCTCATTTCTTTAAATTACATTTATTACATTTATTAAATAATTTATTAAATAGTTCCTACAATATCATACATATATTCTACATATATGTTCTATATATATATATTATTCTGAAATAAGTATTTCATTTATATATTTCATTTATATTAAAAATATTATATTAAAATACAAAAAAAAATTTTCTTCAAATCATATTTTTTATAGAAATAAATCAATTTTTTAATATTTGTTTGGAACTTCAAAAATATCAATGAAAAAAAAAAAGCAAAAATTGTAAAAAGGCACTGAAACATCATCAATTTCATATATTATATATGTATTTTACTTTTGGGTATATATTTTATTTTTGGATTTGATCACACTCTCTAATTATAATATTTTTAAATAATAACATGAATAATGACATATTAGATTATTATTTGAATTTTAATCTTTCAATTAATATTCAAATTAAAGAATGAATTTATTACTTAAACTATTCAATTTATGAATCATGTACAGAAATTATAATTATCCAAATTTTCTCATTGAATAGTATTTTTGCAATTATTTTTAAAAATTACGACTTTATCTCCATACAAGATATTAAAATTATAATACATCATTATAAAATCATTGATTATTCAACTTCGAAATTGAAGTAGCATGAATTTGAAATATAATCATTCATCATAAAATGTTATCGTGATTTCATTTCAGCTATTCGTGAAATAATTCACGCAATACTTAAGTGAATAGTTACGAAACTTTCTTGGTCGAAGCAAGTGAAGTAGAAAGCAAGAACAGAAGAGGTGAATTGATCAGAGTAGAAGCATAGATTACTAATGAATTTATGTGATCCAGAATATGATCGCCGTAAAATATAATTTTGTTATTATGAATTGTTCGATATCTTTTACAAATCTACGATTTAAATCCATCGAAAGTATTAGAGAGATAGTCCACGATTTAAGAAGATTTTATATAAGTAGAAAATGCAAACAATAGATCACGTGTTTTTTTCTTGATTTTTATTTCTGATAGAAAATAATTTACTATTATATTCTGCATAATTAATCAAAGATTAATTATAAGATTGATTGATAATTCTCTACAAAAGAAAATTAAGTTCTTTATGATATAAGTTTCTAAAAATTACTCGTTTGAAATAATTTTCCTAACAAGATAGATAATTTGAGGCAATTAGAAAATAATTTTATTTTTTACTAGATTAAATATGTTTTGTAATTTAATATTTAATAATCATATTTTGTAATTTATAATAATGAAAAATGTTATATATGCTTAATATACTTCAAAAAACATACATGTATATAAAAATTTATTTAAAAAAATATTTCATAATATAATAATTTCTTTATTTGAAAATTTTAAAAATAATTAGAAATAATTTTTCATCTCATTCAATTATAATATATTTTTATAATATAAAAAAAATGTTAATAAAATTTAAATTTATTGATAAAATTGAATTAAAAATTGTTTTACCTATATTTTATTTAAAATATCTATTTATACTATATTTATTTTCATATCTCTGTTGTTTCTTCATTTTAAATAGTTATATATTTCATTATTATTTATATCAATATTTATATTATATTTTTAAGTTAATTGATTATTAGTAAAGGAAGCATTAAAATTTTCGAAACATATGAAAAAGAAATGATCTAAAAATAAAGTCCATTATATTGTCTATTTGAATTGAAAATTAAACAAAAAATGATATAGATAAATATATAATCGAAATATTTCATTCATTAAATTATAATAATTTATAGAAACGTTCATCATTATATTTTAAAAAACCTTATTAATTTAAAGCAAATTTATAAGTGAATATTGATATTATATATATTATTTATTATATTGATATTGTCATATTATATGATCTTTTCATTTTTCTTTATTAATATCAAGAAAAAAATGAAAAAAAAGAAAAATGTATGGCTTCACGTGAAAAAATTTATGAATCAGTGTATATAGAATTGCATTGAATTGAAAACTGTATAGCAGAATGTTCTGTTATCACATAATAAATTATTCATATACTTATTAATTGAAAGTTTATTTTTAGAAAATAATTTTCTATTGGTTTATTCAGCAAAGGAAGAAAATTCATGAAAGTCCAATTAAATAAATAACACTGTTTAAAGAAATAATGATTCATGACCGTAGCGATCGATTAAAACATCGAAATTTCAAATGTTTTCTGCTGTTGTATTTTCTCTCAAAACAAAACTTCGTTTATTATGCAACTCAAACCAACGACAAAATATTCAATTTGCTACGTATGTATATTTAACACAAGGTCTTCTAGAAACTCAAGCACTGGTCAGAGAAAGAGAGAGAGAGAGAGAGAAAGAGAGAGAGAGAGAGAAAGAGAGACAGAGTCTTGTAAACCAGGACTATTCACTATTTATTCCAGATTGAAGCGCTATATTCCAGATAGGGCACCAGCCTTCTCCAGTCTTTGTCAACATAAATTGTTTGCAAATTCAATAATAAATAAATAATTTGACATATTTTTTTAGAAAATATATTTATATTTAATTATTTTATAAAATATTTTAAATTAAATATTGATAGCAATAATCAAAAATTTAAATATTCAATTTCAATTTGAATAAATATAAAAAAAATGCACCAATTAGAATACTGCTGGTAATTTGAAATACTGAAGTATAATAGTATCTAAAAGTATTTGAAAATTAATGTTATTTAATTTGTAATAAATAATAGGAATAAATGATTTATTAACCAATAAAATTTATGTAAAAATTGTAATTTTAAATTTATTTTTTGATCTGCAGAAGATTAAAATTTTAATTTGTAAGTATCTTAGCAAATATTCAATCGTTGAAATCATAGTTGAAATAGTGTCAAAACTTTAAAATAAATACTTTAATTTATTCATTTGCATTTTAATTTTATAATTTTATGCAAATTTTACAAATATTTCGAAAATATAAAATGTGACATGAAATTTTATGTTTCAACACAATGTTATTAATTCAGAATATTGAAGATGAAGATAATTTGGAATATTTTGAAATTATAGAAAAACTTTTTGAAAAAAATAAGAAATACATTAAGAATAAAGAAAGAGAAGAATGAGTGTAATGTTTCATATCTAAAATATCGATTGTGAATATGCTGATTACGATACTAGAAATTATATTATATGATTATTATAATTTAAAAATCAATAATTATCGAATATTATAGTATCTATATTATATTTTATTTGATTAGATCATAAGAAGTTAACTACTTGAAACTATTTTTTTTAATTTTATAAAATAAAGATAATGAAGTGTTTATTTTATATTATTTTTTAATTAAATCAAAGTTTCAAATATTTTTTTTTTATTATTTTTATTATTATTTAAAGTTTGAAATATAATAGTTTATTAATTTATTAGTTTTATTAATTCGTAATTTTACTTGTTTTCAACATCTATTATAATTTTTTATTCTTAAATAAATAAATAGTTTTAAATAAATTGATATTCCAAATATGCTATATTTCATATTTGTTATCTAATGATTTTCAATCTGTAATCATCACATCTTACTAATATCGTTGACTGACCGTTAATTCTTATCATTATAAACAGTCATGATAATCAAACCATCATAGAAATTACCATAGAAATACTGCAATAAATACATGGGCTGATCCACAATATCAACCATTCTACACATCATCCCGACTCTCATTACTATCAACTATTCATTAGCATTATCTGCAATTTATATTATCAGATATAATGAAAGAATAAATAATATCTGTAAAAAAAAAAAATAAGAATTTAATCAATTTTGATATTTTTGTTTTTTTTTAAATCAACATCACTTTTGTAGATTTCTCATGTATCAAAGTTATAAGCATTTAACTTATCTTACATTTTCGATCCTTAATAATCTTATTATTTATTTAAATCAAGCTATTATCATCTATCGAAAAAATTTTTTGCAAAACCGAAATTTGGATCTATATATAGTTAGCTAAGATCTATATCTTAAATCTAACTGTTAATTGTAACGAATAAATATTGTATATAATAGTGTAAATTAAGTTAATTTAAATAATAAATAATTACTATATATAATTATTTTTAAGAAAAATAAAAATATCTTTTTCGAATTTATCGCAGCATTGACATTATATATATATTTTTTACATTATCTTTAAATCTCTTTTTTTTTCTTAATTATTTTTTATTAATTTAAGCATTTATTCTATACATATGTTTATTCTATACATATGTATAAAATATATATTCTATACATATTATTATATATAGGATGTTCGTGAGACATGTTTGAGAATTCGATTCTAAGAACAAATAAATACAAAAAACTAATATACAAGAATATTATTTGAAACTTATTTATTAAATTATAACCAATTAAAGTTTGCGTTAGATGAAATAAAATAGAGATAAAAAAAAAAGTTTTATTTTCGTCATCATTTCATTTTATTATCTCATTTCATTCAATGCAAACTATAATTGCTTGTAATGTAATAAATTTTCAATCAATATTTTTAAAAATCTATTCTTTAAAGATATTTCATAATATATTAACATAAAACCGTGTATATTATATTGTAATATCAATATGAATATCAAATAAATAAACATAGCATAAAGACTAATAACGTTAAATAATGTATTTATTTTAATCTAAAATTAATCTCATAAAATATTATTCAATATTATAGAAAATAAAATAAAATATAATAAAGAAGAATAATTAATAAAAATAAAACAAAAGATTATATGATATGGATACATTATTTGATAACTTTCGCTATTTATTTTGATTGTGCTATATATATTTTTTTTTCTCAATACTCAATTCAATTTAAAAAAGATTGATATATATCATACATATGTATCCATTTGCAAAATAATAAGATCATATTATATTCAACAGTATTCAATTTTTGCAAAATATTTTTTTTAAATTTTCGTATTCTGGTTTCTATGATTTTTGCTAAATCATTAAAATCTGATTATGATGGGATATGATTTTAAAGGAAATCGAATCACGAAAATAATAGGAAAGAACCAATGTTGAGGACGGTTACAAGAGGATTCGCATAGCTCAGAACGCGATTTAATGGCGCCAATCCATCACAACATCGATGTTCGTTATCTAAAGACGTTGGTGGAGCCACGGCGGAAGATATGCTTACGGAAAGGCTGAGGGAATTGGAAGCGGACGGAGGGAGGATACGGATCGGGGATCTTAGATTGGCTTTGCATAGTTTCGCGTGTCGGGAGTTGAGTTATAATTACCTTAGCGCCTGTAATAGGAGCGCTGGTATAGCGATGGCTAACGCGACTACAGGATAATAAATTAATGCGGCACGTCGCGTAAATGTAATGCGAGCCTAACTATCTACTTTGCCTAAGAGCATGTCGTTGTAAACGATGATCCGCTGCAAAGGTGGAATCGCATCGACGGCGCGTGACAGTGGATACGATTTTCATCCGTCTTCCAGTTCCTACGATTTCATGTTAGCGATCGTTCAATTCCACTTTGAAGTTTTAGATGAAATTGATGGACTAATAACTTTTGGGAAATGTTTAAATACATATCTTATATAAGATGTTAATATATCTAACATTTGTTAGAAAAGTGATATAATTCAATTTACATTTATTAAATTATATATGGTATAAAAACCATAATAATTATTATGGTATAAAAATCATAATAATTAACAAAAAAAATATCATCTTTTGATTTTGATGATTTTTTAATATTATATATTATCAAAATCATCACTTTAAGTAGTAAAAGTTTTACTTAACGGTTGTTGTTCATTATTACACAAAAAATTTTCTTTAAAAAAGTTTTCTTTTAAACAGATTAGATTAAATTAATTAGATTTATTGCTACAAACAATTAATGGTCTCATAGCGATAGATTAAGAAAATTAATTCAAATGTAACTATTATAATATAATAAATCAACAAAAAATTAAAATAAATTTTTAATATAATATTTTCAATCCAAAATAATAGATTTTATTGATAATTTGTCACTATCATTCATTTTAATGATTTTCTAATGATTTTTTATATTCAATTATGTGTTTATACTTCTAATACAATATAATCTACACTTCTAATAAAATATAAAATGTGAATTGTATAATATTGTTATTTTATTCATTTTATTATAGTATATATAGTATTATAGTACATGCAATAAACGCATATCGTAGCAATTTCATTAAGCTTGAATGAAATAAATTTTGTCTTTATGGAAACGTCTTATTTCAACTATCTTTGAAACATTTCTGTTGAATAATGTAGAAAAATGTCAAAAAGACAGTTATATTAGCAAGGATTTCTCATAAATTTAAAATATTATAAATATAAATTTACAATAAAGCTTTTATTATGAAACATGTTTAAATTTAAAAAATAACTTGATATTTTTAATTAATTAAGATATAAAAAATTTTTTTTAATATCTTATCATTTTTAAATATTTTTATTGATATTCTATAATTTTAAAATTTATATATATATATTTTATAATATAATCATAATTTATAATCATAATTTTTTTAATATTATCTAAGAATATTATATAATTATTTTTTAATTAAAGAAAAAAGGGACAAACACCATTTTTAATAAATTATATATGCGTCCTTTACAATTATAATAATAATTTTATATTATTATATATATAATAAATTTTAATGAATTATAAAATTAATAAGATAATTTTAATTAATAAGAAACATTAAAAATTTTACTTCTTTTAAATTTTTATGTTTTTATAAATTAATTATTCTTCATTTTTTTTCACATTTTTCACATTTACATTTATTTTTACATTTATTTTTTCCAAAAACATTGAATTTTTCATTATTTGTAAAAATAAAGATCTAAAATATTTCTTATTAAAATTCACGAAAAAGATATATAAAAAAATATAAAAAAAAAAGAGAAATAAGAAAAAAGAATAATCCAAATATCAAATCGTTACAAGTTAATATCGTCTACATCTTATCTAAAGAATTCTAGTATATAAAAACGATTGTAATCAGTATCGAGCAGAAAAAGATTTTAATGTTCGTTACGTCTGAATCGTGTCATTCTCACAAAGATTCGACGATACGGAAAACGTGACAGCAAGAAGAAATTATAATTTACGAGAAGGAGGTAGATCTGTCCGAGACAGCTATAAACGCCTTGAGTATGACTTCTGATGTTTGGGAACATTAACTTCCGTGTGAATCCGGGGGCGAGAGAGTGAATCGTTTAACGATAACGCGATAACGAATAACAAATTAGATATCACCGCAGGTTGGAAATCTTTCGCTAACGACTTCGTACAACTTCCCTCTTTCGAATTTGCATTTACATTCGTTGTACTCGCTCATAAACATAATAATACCACCGGTGAAAAGGGGATGTACAATTCAGGGTGGTTTCTATTCGTGGCGAACGCTTAGATTCGTTTTGCAAGGAAAAAGAGAGGAGAACAAGAGAGACAGAATGAATAAGAGTTTAAAGTTGAGAAGACTCATAAACATGCGTATAATTTATACGGATTTCTCCACGCACAGCATGTATTTATATGCTTCCACGGACTCCATTTGCATGGAAGCTTAGGGACATCGTCTTTTGCATACACGAATATATAGAATAGAATAATAGCTCTGATCATCTTGAATATCTTTGTTATTTTTTAAAGATAAAAAAAATGAAAAATTTTTCATACGAAAGTAAAAAGCATATGTTTTGCAATCCGAAAATGATATGAAATGTTCAAATTTCAGCAATCCGGTGATTTCAATGTTGTATCGATGTAAACAAGCATTTCAAACATTTATTATATATAAGTAGTAAATATATAAAATAAGATTGTTATTTAATCTTATATTTATTATCGAATATAGGTTACTTTACACTATATTTTTGTAAAAAAAT
Source organism: Apis dorsata (assembly GCF_000469605.1). Taxonomy (NCBI): domain Eukaryota; kingdom Metazoa; phylum Arthropoda; class Insecta; order Hymenoptera; family Apidae; genus Apis; species Apis dorsata. The sequence continues at coordinate 101,487 of NW_006263408.1, forward strand.
TTTCAATATTTTTAAAAATAATAAAAATATTCAAAGTAATCAGAATTATTACTCCTGTACATCTGGAATATATGTGATTTTGAATCTGATTTAATTCGATTCGTTTTTCACAACAGATCGTGAGAGAGGTTGTATTTCTGGAGGCTAAATTGATTAGGGAAATTCGTTCATCTGTGAAATGGAAATTGGAAAATTGATATTGATAAATTTAAAATTGTTTTCTTCGTTGAAAAATATTTTAAGATATAAATTATGGGAATTCAAGATTAAAAAGCATGAGTTATTTATCGCTTTGATTATTAATTATATAATTTTAATTATATAATAATAATAATGTAATTATTATTATTCTAAATTAATTACAATTTTTTTACATATTATCTAAGATATTAGATAAGATATATTGATATATATATTGATATAATTTAAGGATTTTTAAATTTATAAAATTTTTAATTTTTAT
>NW_006263408.1:102226-108602 GCF_000469605.1 Apis dorsata
TTCTATTCAATTCAAATATCAAAATGAATTCATTTAAATTTAAAACATTTAAAAACAAATATTTTTTTATTTTTATTAATAAAAATATTAATAGAAAACAATAAATAATTTTTTTGGTAATTTTGAATAGTGCTAAAAATAATATTATGTATATTTGAATAAGTGTAAAGAAATAGATAATCAAATAATTATTTTTAATATTATTTTATCAAAACATTCTTATAATGAAAAATTATTTTTAACATATATTATATATATAATATAATATATATATAACATATATTATATTATATAAATAAAATATATATTTATTCATTTATATAGTATATATTTACTTATATACTTACTTATATATTACTTATATGTAAACTAGATAACTATATATCAAGTGAATTATTGTAAACAAAACTATTTAATTTTCTTTGTGTGCCTGATATTTTAACTCTAATAAAAAAGAGATTATAATCAAACAATAGCAAAAATATTTTGTATCTTCTCAAAAAGTGAAGCAGCACGACGATTCTAATTAAAAGCTCTTAAGTACTTGATGATACAAGAAAGGAAAAGAATCTAAGAGAAAGTTGAAAAAATATGTGAAGTTGAATGATTAAAAGGATCAAATAGAGTGGGAATAATGAAGACTGTCGTCTCATGAAAGTTTCTTTCTACCTTCGAGTTTACGTTCTTTGAAATATTATAAATCATTAATCATTTTCTGAACATTTTAGTTTGATACCAAGTAAATAGCCTCGAAGAAATAGCTTTGATGAATTCTGGGTTACAAAAAATACAAAAAATTTATCGAACAACTCATCCTAATAATTTTATGATACACGAAAATATTTTAAATATTTCAGTCATTTTAAATTTTTAGCTTATTTTCTTTCATATTTCAACAAATTTATAATATATAATATCTTCTGATATAAAATATTTTCTTTAATATATAAACTTTGAAAATAAAATCTTATAATTTTAATATTAATAAAATAAAAAATAAATTTTGATTGAAGATTATAAGAAGAATAAACATCTTTATTGAATAATATATTTTAAAAAAAGAAAATGAATCTGAAATATTTCTATATCAAACTTAACAATTAAAAATATTGTTACAGTGACTAGTAAATTCATTTTTATTTTTCCTTTCTTTTATTAATATTTTTATATGAGAAAAAATATAATGATCTGATTACATGTAATTTATAAATTAAAAAATGAACGAATTTATAAATTATAATATACTAACTATATTTTAGAAAAAGGAAAAATAATAAATTTTAAATAAATTTTAAATATTTTATATCTATAATTTTAACGAATTTATTAATATTTTTTTATTAGTTAATTATTAATATTACATTTTAATACTTAATTTTAAATTTATTAATTTAAAATGGATTATTAATTTTAATATTTCATTAGAATAGAAAATTTTATCTATCTACTTTCTATCTATCTACTATTCAATTTTATACTTTTTTTTATGAATATTTAATAAGTATAAAATAGTAATCGAATTCGAATCTTGTACTGAATTTGGATTTGCAAATATATATATCGAATTCAATTTCTAATATCCATCTACCGTAATAATCAATATTGTCGATATCTACTTTCCATCATTCTAACCAACTACCTAGAAATTTTTTCCGTATATTCAGAAAAATTCTCCCAAGTTCAATCCCCTTATTCAAAACCCCTGAATTTCGTTGAGAATTTGAAAGAAGCGTGAAATTTATGCCAACTCGTCGCTATCGATCACATACCTCGCAAAATCGCAATTCCGCGCGAGCGAACAGAGCTACGAACAGTGAAAACAGTTTCCCCAGTTTCCAGGACGTTGCACCTGCTGGCTTTTCTTTATCCCACCCGCGGTTTAGTACGCGATCTATGCATGTGTTGTGCTCGCGAAACTCGTTCGATAAACGGCAGGAACTAAGGAAGAAAAGAAAGGAAATCGACAAAAATGTTTGCCTCTGACATAAGATAGAGTGAACTTGAAAATATAAAAATTATTAAAAATTATTAAATCTATGTCTATGTATTATATTTAATATGTTTTTCATGTATAGAATTATCATCTTAAATTTCAGATTAATTAAGATTATTTGAAATCAAATGATTAAATAATGAACTTAACCAATGTGAATTTATATACTTGACTTGAAACATTCTTTCAACATTTCTTTTTTTAAATGAAATTTTTTTTTAAATAAATTAAATTAAAATAAAAATTAAATTTTCATTCGTTATATATATAATCTTTTTTTAGTACTTATTTTATATATTAATAAATTTAATTAATTTTTCTATCGCTTTATAAGAATTAATAACAAAGAAAAACTAAGTTTTGCTTTTTAATTATACTTTTAATTATATGCTTCATTTTTTTGTGTATTTAAAATACAAGTAAAACTTCTTAGTGATACAGCTTATATAAGCTTTATATATGTTCTGCAAACAGTTTCATTTTAGTTTAAAAGAATAATTTGAAATATAGTTAAATCTCTGTTGTCGTATAGAAGAAATTGTTTTTTATTCGTTAAAAAGTTGTATAAAAAAATCGTATAGAAATATCTCGCGTATAAAATTTTTGCTTTTTCTGAAAACAAGATACACAAAAAATCGACGAATTTTTCATCATAATGCATTTTTTATGTAACCAATAAAGAATTAAAAAATCGCGATTTTAGTAGCAATTTATTTATAATATTTACTCACATTTATTGATTATGTTTTTTATTATATATTATATTGATTATGTAGTTTTAATGTTTATCAATAATTTTTTAGTATTTTTTTTTGTTCTTTTTAACAGAATCGAATTTCTTGTAACGCAAAAATTAATTATTATCTATAAAAAATTTTAATAATTTTTTTTCGTTGAATCAAATCTTCCCAATCGTTAAAACTTATAACATTATATTATATAAAATATAAATACTTGAATTGTAATAATTAAATAACGAAAATAATGAAAGTATTATGATAATTAAATTTAAAAAAAATTTAAATTATAAACTAATTTATAATTGTTTATAATAATAATAATATGATCTAATCAAATAATGGTGATAAATATATCATTTAATCAATCATCGTTCAGATATTTCAGTAAACTTACTATAATAATATCCACATTTGATTCATAGTTTATTAATATGAATTATTTTTATCTATTTAGAATTCATCGCTTGCACAAACGTTAAAATTCAATACGAATAGAATACAACGATAATAAAAAGTTAGAACTATAACTGAGATCTATTATTATTATATATTATGTTAAATATATACCGTCATATTTTGACATTGCGTTTTTCAAACAGTTAAAGATAGATGGCGTTCTCAAATTTGTAAACGGCGTGTCTCTTCATGCAGTATTGACGATATGCCACAGTCGCCGAAAATCCATTCTCGCGATTTGACTTGCAAAGCTCGGATTACTGGCCACAAGATGGCGTCTCTGTGACGTCGATGTAAGTCCTTTCCAAGATTATTTGGAGAAGAAACTTCCTGATGTCGTTAAGCCATGCCGCGTGACACGCAGTACTCTGTCAATTTCTGAGAAACTATAACAGCTTTGCTTGATCTTAAATACTACTTACTCTATACCATTTCACTTTAGTTATAGACAATATCAGGAGAAAGATAATATCATCAATTTTAGAATTTAGTCAATGGAAGATTGGATACTTGATTGAAGATAAGAAATTTACCTAAATAATGAGTTTATAATATAGATGAAAAGTCAATCTTCAAGTTATCAAGTCTTCGTCCAAAGTCCATGAATTCAAATTTCATGATTAAATGTAAATAATTTTTCTGGTTTATCTCATTAAGAATTATAATAATTGGTAATAAAAAAATGTACAATCTAATTTTTATTATAGAACAAATTTTTGTACATTTTCTTATATGTATACATTTGATCTTTAGATTTTTACTTTTTGTTTTTATAATTTTTTAAATCTCCTTTCATTAAAAGCATATATGTATTTTAAATGTATTTTAAATAGATGTTAGTATAAGAGCTGTCATACAGCAAGTATGACATTCATGCAGCAAATAACAAAATTCATTTACCAATAGAAAAAAATATTTTATAATAATGCTGAGAATGTTTATAATAATGCTGAAAATTATATACATTTATTAATAAAATTAATAAAGTTCAGAGTTACAACAGAATTAAAATGTTTCATTCAAAATATAAAATTCAAAGCTTAATTTAAAGTTTATTTTTATAATTATTTTTTGTCTCTTTAACTTATCAAGTGTTTTTAAAGTGTCTATTTATTTTGTCAAGTGCAATATAATGCAATATAGTGCAAAATAATTTAATCGATACAATACAAAAAAAAAAAAGAATAAAAAATATAAAAATGGATATATATATACACTTTATTTATATATATGTTTCTTGAATAATAAAAGTTAAACAATTATAAAGATATTCGAATTTTTAATTTTATTATTTTAATTTTTAAAAAAGTTAAAATAATAAAAGTCGATTAAATATTAAATGTTAGGAAATATTATATAGTTTGTATAATAAGGGAAAAATAATATGAAAGAGATACGTATTAAACGGAATATTATAAATTTCTTGAAGATGGAAAATCTACTCATCATTAGGACAATCATCTTTTATTTTATACAACATTTACGCATATATATTTAGTTTTAAGTTGTCATATCAAATATGATAATAATACGATTGAATTTTTTTAATATCAAATTTTTGATAGTTTCTTAAAACATTTTTTTATTGTTATTAATAACTAATTTATATAATTTATATTAAATAATCTTATAGATCTAAATAGCTATTTATTTAGTATTAGTATTTAAGAATATTTAGTATTTAAGAATAATGACATGAATTATTTTTTTAATATTTTTCATTTAATATTATATTAATTATTCATTACTTATTCCATTATTTTTCTAATTGTCAATTTTTCTTTTAATTGTCAAATATACTACATAAAAAATCATAATAAAAAATAATAATATAAATATACAAAACAATAAATAATATAGAAATAAAAAGAAAGTTTAATAAGATAAGATCAATTACAAAATCTTTTAATTAAACTAAATTATATTAAAATTAAGTAAAGTAACTTCATTTATTTTAGAAATTTCTTCATTTATTTATGAACCAAATATTGATAATAGAACAATATTTATTACAGATATAAAATCTTGTTTTTTTAAATTATTTAAAAATTTCGATAAAAATGTGCTACAGATTAATCAGTATTCAAAGAATTGATATATCAATATGATATAAATCTAAAAAAAATAGTAAAATAGTAAAAAAATAAAAAAAAGGAATCATTTCAGATTAGCTTAAGAGCATATAAAAAAAAGGATATTATATTGGTAATATATTTATGTTGACGACGAAATAAATTAATAATATTGCAATTTTAATATCTGAAGAAATAATAATTGATGAAATAGTATTAATAATATTATCTTTTATTATATTTTTCCTTTCAATACAATGACTGAAAAGGACAAAATACATTTTTTTAAAAAATCAAAAAAAATATGTAAATGTAGAAGAGGTTTATATATCTACAAGTATCATATAAATATCATGTATATTTATAATTAAATAATTGACGTTTCTAATATTAGCAATTAAAAATAGAATAGTCTTTTCTTTATATTTTATTTGAAATAAAAATATTTTTTATCTTTTCCCTGTTCGATATAATCTATTAAAAGTAATAGTAAAATGATGAGATTATAATTGATATTAGGATCACGGGCTCATAAAATTTTGCAAGTTGCCACATATATGCTTGCATACCGTGATTATACGAGTTACCTCTCGTATTATATAACTCAAAGTATTATATATAAATTTTATTGCCAACAAGAATAGAGAGCGGAAACTATTACGCTGAATCGTGAAATTATTGCTTTAAGAATTAATATATATTATAAAGTTTCTCAAATCACATGATTAATTGAAACGTGTTTTAAAATAAAAATCTTGTGAGAAAAAAAAAATATGTTATGAAGGGATCAAGTGTACGAAAAGAAAATAAACAATAACGAACAATTTATTAATCAATTATTATAGAAGTATTTCTCAATCCATATATTCCGAAAATTATATTAAAATATTATTATATATAAAAATAATAAAATTTAATATTTGTTAATATTTATAAATAATTTTGAAAAATATGACTTATGAACAAATCGATTGATATGATAATTGTAAACTAAAATGTGTTATTATATTATTTAAAATATTTATATGGATATATTAATATTATAAATATTTTTGAATTTAAAGATAATATTTTTGTAATTTTCTAATAAATAAAAAACTCTAATAAATATAAAT
>NW_006263408.1:108768-111278 GCF_000469605.1 Apis dorsata
TTTTTTATATAAATAAAAATTTTTATTTTAAAAAATTATCGTATTATTGTATCGTAATTATTGTAAAAAAATTATCTTAACAATTACAATATGATGCAAAAGTCGAATTAATTTAAACTAAAAAGAATGAGAAATATTTGTTTGGATAAAAAGCCTGAAATTTTTCAATGAAATTGAATTACCAGGATTTTTAACCTTATTACGATATTTAGTCATTTTATATTTTCACATTATTTAATTAAATTAATATATAAATCAAAAATAAATTAATATATTTACATTTTTTAGAAATTAATACTTCAAAAATCTCTCAATTTGTTTTCGTACATATCATTATTATATAGTTGTTTTGAAATAAATATTTCAAAAAAATTGGAAAACACTAATTTAATAATAAAAAACATTTTGGAACACGTATTCGTTATAATCATTTTAAGAAGTACGAAAAATATTAGCAATTTTTCTTTAAACGATGCTTTAGTCGTTTCGGTGAAAAATTATTGGCTTCAAAATTCCACGAATATCTACTCGGACGTTGAAATTTGTTTATGACACTCTATTAGAAAATTGAGTTCCGGGTGTCCCGGCTGACAATAGGTAATCACGTACTTCGACGCGAGTTTCCATCGGACAGAAATTATCGTTAATCGATATTCGTAGGAGAAAGCACTTCATCTTATCGAGGCTCTCGCGGAACTTGCGAATTTCATCAGTACGGCGAATCGACTCGTCTTAATTCCACAATTAACTTTCTGTACTCGATCGTAACTTCGATCCATCTTGTCCTGTGTACCATCTTGATAGCCGTGTCCATTGAACGCCGATAGTGTTGGACCAGCATCGAAAATAGATATTTATAATTGCCACTGGAGGTTAGATCTCAAGATGGATCAAATTTAATTTTGAATTTTTATCATATGTAATTTAATATTGAGAATTTATTAAAATGAATTTTGGATTAAAAATTTGTTAAATATATGTATACAAAAATATTCATTGAATTAGAATATTTGAATGTAATTCTTTGAATTAAAATCACTTTCTTTGAATTAAAATCATTTATAAAACAAACTTTTATACATGAATAGAAAAATTATTTATTTTAATTCAATTTTTTTATTTACATATTTTATAAAAGATTCGCAGAAGAAGAAATGTAATTTTTATATATAAATATTATACTTTTTTTATAAATAATTTTAATATAAAAAGATGGAAATATATTAGTTTAATAAAAGTGATATTTAATTTCAATTTGGATGAATAACAAAGTTCATTATTTTCAAAAGATTTCAGAATTAATCAAAATCATTAAAAGTTATACAAATTTTTAGAATAAATAAAAATTTAAAATAATAATAAAGATAATTTTACTAATACTAAATATAATAAATAAAGATAATTTATTTAATAAAGATATATAAATATAACAAGATAAAACGTATGTAAAATTTCTATTTTATAATATTTCATAATCTTATTTAAAAAATCATTTTCCAATTTCATAGAAAAAATGATATCATAATGAAAATAACATAACATTTGGAAATTAATGAAAGAAAGAGATTTAATTTGGATAATTAATTATTATTTAGGAAAAGATATGAAATATAAAATATAAAAATCTCATTGCAAAACAGAATAATAATGCAGCCAAATCACATCGACTTTTTTAATAAGCTTATTTAAAGAAAACCGCTCAAATGTGTTCAATTAAATCCACCATTTAAGCGTTCGCTATGCGACTAAATTACATTTTCCTTTCGTGGAACCTTCATTAACTGACCGTGGCCATCGCGAAGTTTCGTCGTTGCCTCGAGAATCGTCCTCTTATGCATGCCGGACATAATGAGCTGCGCCGTTCCGGCCAACCTCGAGACTATGAAGGTCCTGAATATTATTCTAAGCACTTATGCAAGCTCGAGTGATCGCGTGCACTCGTGCGATCACAAGTACAAGATCATAAGTACAAGGTAACCATGGTATGTATCTATTAACGAAAAGTATTTTTAATATAATATCTTCTCTTTTAATAAATAATTATTCATTTTTCTTCGTGAATATTATCGAGGAAGATTTTTAATTTTTTTAGGCAATAAAAATTACTTGAAGTAATTGATAAATAAGAAAGAAGAATTAAATTAAAAATGAAATAATGATGCATGCACAATATTATATGTATTCATAAAGCTTCTAGTTCGATGTATAAATCATGGTAAGCTAAATGATAATTTATATCTTACCACTTATCAAAGTTTGAACTTATGAGCTATAGTTTGGGCAGTTATAACAGCCATAGACGACCTATTCAAACAGATTGGGAAACTTCCTTATGTTCAGATATCTTTTAAATTTTAACTATATTATTCTAAGTTATATATAATTATATTATATATAATATGTTATTATTATAAATAATTTAGATATATGGTAAGTCATGTAAAATCACTTTAATTATTTTCGTTATCAATGGATCTATTAAAATTATTTTTGTGATAAATTATATAATT
>NW_006263408.1:111612-116583 GCF_000469605.1 Apis dorsata
AAAGAATTTAATGACATTTAATTTTTTTATATTTAATATATTTTTTTATATTTAATATTAATATTATATTTTTTTAATATTCAATTTTCAAAATTACATTCAATTTTTTTATATATAATTCTATTTTATCTTTATTCTATTCTATTTTTATTTCTATTCTCTATTCTTATCTTTATTTTATTACTATTTTATTTCTATTATTCTCTTAATTAGTAGATATTGAATTAAATTCTGCGAAAATAAAAATAAATATCTTTTTTTATCTAATGAAATATTTATAAATATAATTATAGATAATTATAACATAAAAAAATAAAAAATGAAAGTTTAAATTATTTATTTTAAAGATTTATTTTAAAAAAATAAACATAGAAAAGATTACATAAGTCGTTTTAAAAGTTTTAAATAAATGAAATGATAATGTTTCATTATCACGTTGTTCTAGAAAATACTGTATTTTATCTTTGCTGACTGGAACAGTAATCCATCTTAAAGAATTCTTGTTCATTATTTCCTGGCTCCCTTGAACGTATTTCGTTTTCGTTCAAAAAAAACACCAACATTTCCAAGAATTTTATTTTAAAAACTTTCTTTTAAATTAATATTAAGAATTGTCAAATTTTTATTCTTAAAATGCTATTTATTACATTTTTCTTTACAAGTTATTCATAAATTCCATAAACCATTATTATTTCTTATATAGAATATTAATTAATATATCTTTAACTTATTTTTTCAAATAATAAATCTTAATAATAATAAATTAAAAATGAATTAAAAATTAAATTCTTTAAATAAATTTTAATTATTAATTTATTCATTTCAATTAAAAATCTAAGATTCTTTTTTTTTTTTAATTTAATTAAAAGAATTTTTAATTTTGAAAACAATATATCAAATTTGTGATACTTGATTAAATGTGATTTTTTTATAAAGCTTGTTGAAAAAAACTTAAAAAACTTGTTTAAAAAATAAAACAGTTTTATTTTTTATTAAATAAAAAATTATGTTTATACAATTACTAAAAAAAATTAATTAAACAAAAAATTTAATTCTATTTTTCTATAAAATATAGTAAATTTTTGTATAAAACTAATATTAGATTTGTTTTTAAAAAATTGCTTATAATACAGAAATTGATCATGTTTTTCATTTTATTTACTTGGTCTTGCAAACAGATTTTTGATAAAACTTTACTTTGTGATTAGTAAATGATAGTGAAATAAATGATAGTAAAGAACAATATTTGGTATAATGCATAATTAGTAAAGCACAGTATTCGTTAAAGAAGAAAAAACACTAATCATGAATCACAGTTTTTTTTTTGTATTTTAAAATTCGTATATTTGATTCAAATTTTTTTATTTTTAATATATATTAAAAACATCAAATTAAATATACTTGAAAATAAAAAGAAAATAAATAATAAAATGTTTATTTTAACATAAAAATTTTGAAAATGATATTAAGAGATTTATCTGGTAAAAGTTATAAAGATTCGATTAATGATTGAATAGTTTGGAAAAGTGGAGCCAAACTTATTATCGACTCTGTACAGATTGTTTATAAACGGGCGCATATAATACCGTTAAAATACACATACACTCAATCAGCGTGAAACGTGCAAATCGGTGATTTCGCACTCACGGATTATCAGGATCCAATGGGTTTCAGGATATTGCGGCGGAAACGCGTAAACGTATCGACGTTATCCCTCACTTCGATTCGCCTCGTTCGCCACCGAATAAACGATGTGCCACAATTCCCATCAACCCTCTATCGCGCGTAGGACGTTCGTTCATCCGTGTCATTTCGTCTACTAAGTCTGCACGGGGCTGATCGTCTATCGATCATCGATCGTCCCGATCCAAAATCCTCCTGTTGCCTCCAAACCAATCGAATGTTCCTTCTCGTCATGTGGCAATATGTCATGAATTTTTTAAACTCTCGGACATTGTTCTATTATGTCATATTTTTTTATTATGTATTCTTATTTGTTGTAAAATAATTCGATTTTAACGAATTTATTTGTTATCTACTCATGAGAAATATTAATTCTTTTTAAAAATTTTTATATTTAATACTCGTAAGATACTGATCTATAATATTACATTTTTAAATAGATTATGATTAAATTAATAACAAGTATATAATGAATAATAGTAGATATTAATTTTATCAAACACACTTGTCTTTTTTTTTTTTGATTATAAAAATAAAAATTCTCAAAAATCTTATTTTTAAAAAATTATTATATGTATAGATATATTTATAATAAATAATATATGTATAATAATAATATAATAATAATAAATATAATAATAATATGTATAATAATAATATAATATATACATATTATAATTAATAAGATAATTAGATAATTAGATAATGTAATATATTATATTTTAATACAAAATTATTTTTTGAAAATTTTTTGAAACTATTATATTAATTGTACATATATATATTGTGTAGAGAATAATATAGAATGTACACATCATTATTATCATTATAATTATAATTAAAGATTTTAATTAAGAACATAATATAGTAAATATTTTATAACTGCAAAAGATTTAGATCTTAAAAATTGAAATAAATTATCTAATATAAAATAATAAAAGTATAAATTTCTATTTCTCATTCAATAAAAACTTGCATTTTATTTATATTTTCTCGAAAACAGAAAAAGCATTAAAATGTGTTCAAAAAAACGTATCAATAAGACAATATATCGATATCCTTGAAATCTCGGAAAATATTATTGATAAAAAAATATTTTTTGTCACAATAATTGCTTCGAACCACCATTTCTTTTCTTACATATTTTCTCGTATCATTAAAAATGATAAATATTTTAAATTTAAATATTAAATAAATCATTCTATAGGAATAGAATCAATGATTGTCATCGAAAAAAATAGATTTATTGTTTTAAAGTATGTAAAATATAAATATAAAAAAGATCGAATTTTAGCCGATAATATATTTATATGAAAAAATAAACATTGAATTTTGGAAGTCTTGATTAAAGGCAAGCTTAGCTTATTTTATTTTCTATGGCTAAATTTATCTTTTATTCTATAGCATTCGAAACAATAAGATAATAAATTTTTGATTTATTTGTTAAATTTTAAAAAGTTCATAAAAGTTTAATTATTCAACATCATTAAGAGGTTTCAATAATGATCTCTATAATAAAAAAAAAACAAAATAAAAAGATAAGAAATATTTCATTTCTTAATATTTTACAATTTTTTAATAACAATGGTAAATATTTATCAAAAATTGAAGGATGGAACTTTATAAATAATTATTATATATTTCACTCTTATAATAATAAATATAACACGACATTTTCTTGCAATCGAGCTGAGTCAAAGCATTCACAAATAGTTCATCATGCCGATCGTTATTTCGCGGAATCAAAAAGCCGATAATGGCCACGAACCTTTCATTTCATCCACATGGGCTGACAGTTGTTTTCCCAAAAGTATCGACGTCCGCCGTGGACGGGAAATTGAATTTCTAGCGGTGCGTGACGCGCGGACGCCGTTTTCATCCAGCGCCATACTGCGCCGCGCTGCACTATGGCGTTTTTCCGGAAGATTGGAGGAAAAAGTAGCCAAAGAAGTCGCGGGAATACGCGGGAGACTGAACCATGACCGGAAAGAGTAGTGATGGAATGGGGAATGAGAGAAAGCGACATGTGCTTACAATTTCCTCCGAGAGCGATGCGTTATTATTAGCACATTGAAAATTTCATGTTGCTTATTGGAGCTTTCCTCTCTTTTGTTCAATGCCTTCCGGTTAAATGCTCGATCAAACAATCCAATCTTTTTATTTTTTCTATAATGTTTGCTTTGCTTTTAGTTCACGGTAGAATAGAGTGGACCCTCGTGTAATGTAGATTCATATAACACATCGAAAAAATTGTACTTATAGAACGTAACAAACACTATATATATATATTACATAAGTTATAAATAAATTTTTTATTTATTTTTTATATCTCATTTGATATTTTGTTGAAATATGATAAAGCCATAAAAGTCTTTACATCTTATACAAATTCAACTAAGTATTAATAAAATCAATAGTAATTTTATTTTGTATGAAATTTGAGTGAATGAATATTGTGAATATATACGTTGTAATATATATTATGTATGTATGGAACTATTTTTTTTGTTATCACTTCAAAGAAATAAAATCAATCTTTTCATTGTTTCACTATTATTTTTTTATTTTTTAAGGCATTCACAATAGTACGGTGAATTCACGATAAAACAAAAAATTTTAAATATTTAGCTTTTAGTGTTATTATTTTATATTAAAAAATATTTTCAGAAAAAATTATATAAAAAATATATGTAATAAAATAATAAAATTTGAGAATTGATTTCATAAATTTTAAAAAAGATTTTTCGTCAAAATCCATTATGTTTTATATATATACAAATTTTAAAATCAAAATATTCATGATAAATGAATTTCTTTATAAGAAAGCGTATAAAAACTTCGTGGTTGACAATATTTATTTTTATATTTATATTTATATTTACAATGAAGTCCAACAAAAACAATTTGTTTTATTCAAATAAAATCCAAACTAATAGCAATAGATATAAATAAAATAATATATTATTTATAGAAGTATTATTGAAATACAATAGATAATGAAAAGTTAAGTGATTTGGAAGTAAAATTTTAAGTAAATAAATAAAAATATTTATAAATTGAATATTATAGAGCGAGTAAATTAAAATAAATGAATTTATAAAGATAATAATTTTTAAAGTTTTGAAAAAAATAAATTTATATAAATAGAATACAATAATGAATTCATATATGTAAGATAAAATATAATGAAATAGTAATGAATTTATATGAATAAAATAAAATAGAATAGTAGATTTATATAAATAAAATGAGAGAGAGAGAGAGAGAGAGAGAGAGAGAGAGAGAGAG
>NW_006263408.1:116835-126505 GCF_000469605.1 Apis dorsata
ATTATTTATTATTCATTACTATATCTATTTTTTATATTTATTTTTCATATATATTCTATTTTTAGTTCAAAAGTTTTAAAGTATTTAATATATTTATTTAAAAATTGAAAATTAGAAGTAATTAAAAATATTCATTAATATATCTATTCTTTATATAATATTTCCATATTTTTTAAAAATTTAAAAATTTAGTTTAAAAATTTTTAACATTTATTATATAAAATGGAGATAATAATAATATAACCGAAAATCGGATGATTCTAGATAAAAAAATAAATCAGAATAACAAATATTCGAAAAATTTTTGTTGAAAAGTTGATTTTTTCAAAAATAACATTTTCGATTTATTTTTATATGTAGAATCATTATTTCCGATTATATAATTGTCGATGGCTCTGTATTTGTCTGAAAATTGAAAATTTAATTAGATTAGGTAAATATTAATATTTGCATTCATTTCATATTTGTATATTAACTCCAATACTTAATTATAAATTCCAGAAATTAATTAAAATGCGATTAAAATTATAATATTTAATAATTGTTAAAGCCCCACTAAGTGAGACTGAATATTATACAAAATGGAATGCTTAAACTGTATGCTCGAAAGATCACTTACGGTTGTAGAACTGTATAATTGTTTGTATTGCGAACCTTGAATAAACTAATGGTGATTAATTCTAACTATTTGCGACTGATTGAGGATTATATCTATATTTGAATTAATCTGATTTGAATTATATCTCGGCTGATTCTAACTGATTTTGGAAAACTGTTGCGAATCTTGGTTCTTTTTTGAATTACTTTCCGTGAAAATACAAACTAACAGAGAATTAAAAGAATCAATCCTTGTTTTTAATGACTATTTCTAAGGATAGAGACGCATCACAGCATATGGAAGTCAAAATCTTTGGAATTGCTTCCATAGTCTATCGTTATTAGACATTTAACGTGCAATTATGATCATCGCTGTTTCGGTTGCTATTAAAAATTTAAAAAATATTAGAGAACTTATTCGTAAATTTTTATTAAATCTAAATTATTGAAAATATTGGATTTATTGAAAATGAAATTCTGTTTCAGTTTTGGTTTTTATGTTTAGCAATATATTGTTAAAAGAAAGCATCTGTATTATTCATTACTATTATTATTATTATTATTATTCATTATTATTATTATTTTATATATATATATATATAAAATAACAAAAAAAGAAATTATCAATCATAATTTGTATAAATTATTGACTAAAATATTAATATTAATTTAAAAAATTACGTTATTTCATCCTTATTATCATATATAGAAAAATTCTTTAATAATGTGATAAGCGAATTAACGAAAACAATTAACAAACAATTTTATTATAAATAAATGTATAATTTTTATACATAATTTTTAGTAATTTTTTATCAATCAATATTTTTGATTCGTATTATATATATATTGATCGTATTATATACAATATAAATTGGAATAGTTGAAATAATTTCATGGCAGTAAAAATATTTATTGTATTGTAAAATTTCTCGCAGTATAGTCAGAAACATTTATTTGATTGTTCTATTTTATCATACATTGCATTATTTCATTGGAAATTAAAAAATGGATTAACAATATATGATCAATTCTTTGATCTATGCTTTTTTTGCTATTAGAAGTAAATAGATTTTTTAGACCAATTTTATAGACCAATTACATATTTCAGCATAAACAACTATTTAATAAATTATTCCAATTTTCTTCCTATCACTAATTCTTTTTGAAATTATTTTTCAGTTGACAGACATTTGAATATTTTTGACTATTCATATAGAATACAGATATATATTATGTTTTTCTCTATTTGTTAAAGAAATGTTTTTGCTTTCAAATTTTCATGATAGTTTTTTCAGTTTGATTTATCTTTTAAATTTATTTTTTTACATAGGATAAAGAATGAAAAAATCAAAATAAGCATCGAGAATATTCAATGACATTGTAGTTATTGCTCATATTCAAGTATTATCAAAATAAATTATCAAAATAAATTATACAAGTATCTAATTTAAATTGTAAAAATTTATATAGGTTTTTATAGATTTTATTCAATAGTTTAATATTATATAGATTTTTTTCAATAGTTTCATGTAAAATATACTTATTTAACAACGTATTCACTAGATTTTCACGGAATAATTTTTAACATATTCATTGATTCAAGATTACAGGTTTCCGATTCACGTTTCTGTCGCAATTCTATTGCACGAATAGCATTCACTCTTAATTTATGTTTAATTCTTTTGTCCATAATCATATTTATTTTTGATACGAAATGCCAATCTCTTCGTGCATTCTTAGAATCATTCTCTTATTCATCTCATCATCAATTATCTTATTCATCAATATCCTAGCTCAATTCAGCTTATTTTTTTTTCGGACAAAATATTGAAGAGTTACATAATACAAAACAAAGTTACAATACATAATCGAGACAAATAGCGAAGGGAAAATTCGAGATTGATCTAGTAATACTTGGTTTATTGTATTATCTATTGTACAATATTGCCTAAATCGTGCTATTATTTTAATTAAATTAAGTGCTTAATATCATACAATAATTTCATTAAAAATTTCTTAAATTCTTTTACTAAGTTTAATTCATAACGTCGAATTAACTAGTAGAATTTTTTTTCCATTATATATACAAATAATAGAATTATTTTATTCATGAGATGCGTGTTTTAATTTACGCAATACTATAGTTTCATGAAATTTCGTCATTTATATAAAATTTCATGCACAAATTGCAATTAGTGGTGATACATGAAGAGAATAGTGCATATGTGTAACAGAAATTGGAAATCTACCAACATGGAATAGACCAACATGGAAAATTCTCTAAATTGTCAAAGATTCGAAAAACAAATTTAATTATTAATAGCGTCTTCTGATTTGTGTGAGCATCGATTTTTGTTTGAGTTAAACGTAGTTAACCGAAACTAGATGAAACTTTGTATCAGGAAAAGCGTGAAAACGAGAACACGAATTGAGTTTTAATGATGCTTCTCATGTTTCGCTACTGCTCGTTCATTTCTGTGAAATGGATTTAACCATGACTTTTTGATTATTTTCTGGACAAAATTTATAAATCATACAAATTTTTTGAAGATTGCTTTAATATATATATATACATACATATTATTGATTCATAATTTGAATCATATTAATAATTTGTGATAAATTTGTATGAATCAAATGATTGATAATTGAATTTATTATTATATTTTTATGTTTTGATTAAATTTGATATTTCATTTGTTTTTTTAATTTTACAACGATTTTAAAGTTTGGAAAAAATGTTCTCAAAAAATATAATCTAGTTTCCTTATTAAAAAAGTTTTTTTAACAAGATTCTTATTTTGTAAACTCATCATAAATCTTATCTGTATATGTATGAAAAAAACAAGTATAATAATGAATATATTGAGGAAAAAAAGTATTCATATGCTTTTTAAAATGGATAACTTTTTTAAAATTGAATTAAATGACTTGAATTCTTTTGAGAATTTTAGTTTATTAAATAATATATAAAAAAAATTTTTTAAAATTGATCAAAATTGTAAAGTAAAAATGAAACCTCATGATTAAGATCATCATGAAAATTTCGTTTTTTAGCATGCATAAATACTTTTGTTTTCTCTTTCATTTTTAATGAAAAAAAATGATATATTAAATTTCATTATCACAGATTTTTCTGGTTCCAGTATAATTTTTGAACAACTAATATAATGTTAAAGAAATATTTAGTTTGATAAGAAAAAAATTAAAAATAAAAATTTACAATAATATTGTCATTTGTAAAAAATTTACAAATAAAAGATCAATGGACTAAACAGAAATCACGAATGGAGCTAGAATCGGAATAGAGGAGACTTCATTAAGAGGATCGGCTCGAGGCAATCGATTCAACTCCCATTTACAAATTAATTATCCACTCCCAAGGCTTCTACGAAATTACAGCGAGCATACATGGCTAATGGTGATCGAAGTATCGCGCATTAGCGTCCGGAAACGCGAATGCACACCATCACCTATCTTCAATGTTGTACGCAGATTTGTCGATCATTTCAACAATGCGTTTGCCATTTAAAGAATTTAATCCGATTATTATGATTTTGTTTATATTTTCATGTATATATAAATTATAATATATTATCAAATCAGAGATAATTAATTATTTATATAGAGAAATAGATTTCAATTATTAATTTTAATTCATTCTAATTAAAAACATTTATTTTTTTTAATTTTGAAAACAACTTGTGATATATATTTAAATATAATTTTTTTATAAATCTTATTGAGAAATTTAAGAACATCAAAAATTTAAAAAACAAAAACAATAGAATTTATAAAACAAGAAACATTTACTTTTTATTAAATAAAATATATATGTTCGTAAAATATATTTAAATTATTGAACAGTTAATTTAAAAATAAATTTAAAAAAATAATTTTATATTTTTATTTTCTTTTTTTAACATTACATATTAAAAGTAATATTAAGAATTACAAATATCCTAGTTCATTTTTCCGCTTATATTTCATTGAAAATGATGCGATTTGAGTGATAATAGAACTTTTTCCAATTGTTTCGATGTTTGATATTGTCTTCGAGAATAACATAGTTTTAATTAGTTTAACAGTGATCACTATCCAACCACTGAGATAGTGACGATGATAAATAATACCATGAATCCTCCCGAGAAACAATATACAGAAGATATCCTTCATGAGTTAGGTTACGATGTCCTTTGTCTCTTTTTTTTACCAAATTCATCGCTACTGTAAAGTAAAGAGCAAACCTCGAGTAAGTAAGTTTCAACTTTCTTCGAGAAACTTTTTAGGATTTTTCAGTCGAGTTGCGTAAAACTTCGTTACGTTTTTATCGTAATAAATTCCATTTAAAAGTTGGTAAAATTGTAAAAAACTATATAATTTAATAATTAAAAAACAAGAATTAATCGGAAAAAAGAATTAAAAAAAAAAAATTCGTTGCATTTTGTCCATCTTATTGTTTTATTTGATAGTCAGACATGAATTTGTTTGATCTTTTTAAAAGCATCATCAGATCCATTCAGTGGTGGATGGTACTTTCGAAACAATAGTGAATGTTAGGTGTGATTGGTGCTACATCTCGTAAACGAGACTCGTCCCTGTATTTTCGGGAGGGGAAAAATAATATGGGGAATTGTGCAAAAATAAAAAAATAAAAAAAAAAAGAAAAACAAAAAAGAACTATCTAACCGGTATTTACACGAAGTTTCGATTGCACTTGTGACTCGTGTCATAGAATATTAAAGCGTATGTCAATAGCAGAAGAGCGACGGATATGGATAAAACGATTCTGTCTCCCGATTTCATGCCCTTCCCCATTTTTCAATCCAATATAAATAAACGAACACTTTAACCGCACAATTGTCACGATTCAACCTATGTTGTTTGCTTTGGGATTCAAATGCTCGTATATTTCTTATTGCACCATTCAAAATCTCTTGTTTCAATTTTCAATATTCATTTAGTTAAGAATTTTATTCTTTAATAATAATAATACTTTTTAATATTAATAAATTATTATTAAATCATTGCATGTCGGTAAAAGTTAAGATGTGAAAAAATTATTAGATTAAAAATAAATATAATAATTATATTGAAAAATGTTACTGATAATCTATTAAATTAAAATATTAACAATATTATTCATTACATTTCAATGGAGAAATATAAATATGCTAGTCTATTTTTGTGCGGAAACAGCAGAAATTAGAAAACAAATTTTCTGTATTATATTTTCTGTATATATATATTTACAATTTACATAAGAAATTATTATTTTTTGATGATATATAATAATGAATCTATTTCATTTTAATCTAATCTATTCCATGATTATATTTAAACCATTATTTAATCATTGAGAAAATTTCTTTTCATGAATGCTTATACTTTTAAATTTTTGTTTAACATTTCTTCAGCATCAGTCAATTGTATTTGCATTAATTTCAAAATTAACGAAATTAATCTAAGATTAACAATTAAATTAGAATAATTAATGAATAATTTGAGTTGGATATGTCTTTAATCTTTGAATCCTTTCTATATTATCATCTAATTTAATTTAACCTAACCTAAATCCGAAGTTTTTATACAGACATTTATATCATTGGATTCTTATTTTTATATCGAATACAAAAAAATATTTTATTATTTTGCATAATATGAAACAAACTGAAATGTGAAAACTGAAATTTTTATGATTTTCTTTGAGATGTTAAGATTTTTAAAAATTCTAGTTAAAAATTAAGACACATAAAATTTAAAATATTTCATATTGAATATTTATGTTGAAAAATAAAAAAAAATTGCTGAATAGGAAATTTTAATTACAGAAGTACAATATTTTTTCCTTATTTGAAAAATTTTTCCAAATTTGATGCGTTTTTCTACTTTAAAAAATATACAATTTTTTATTTGATTTTTTATTTGAATGTTTATAAAGGCAAAAGGACATGGATCAAGAATATTTTGATCTGTTTGCAATTTCCGATTTCTACATGCAAATATTTCATTTTATTAAATATGACAGACAACTATTTCGTCTCTGTTTCTTTCTACGAATATTATGTATTTATGTAATCTTTTGAACAAAATAAAGAATTGCCATTTTTATTTTATAATATACATAAATTTCAATATAATACACAAGTTTCAATAATAAGGTTTGATAAACTAAAAATTATTTTTAAATAATTATAAATGAAAAATCTAAAATAAAATTATAGGAATTTTGTTTATTGTCTATAAATGCAGTATATTTTTTTAAATTTATTATAAAAATTTAATAAAATATAACTTTTTGACTCTTATAATTCGATTATTACTATAAAACATTTAATTCATTTTAATATTGAACTATAACTTTCGTTCAAAAAATAATATCTATTTATATATAGTAGCTATATAAAATAATAATTTAATATTTGTACGAGATTAGCTTTTACTCATATATTGGCACTAAAAACTTTCTTTAATTTCTTTAAAAGAATAGAGATATTCGATTATTTTATTTATAATCTGAATTTTGAATGATTATCATTTATTTATTATTATAAGTTAAAAGAAATTTTAGAAAGATTGATGCTTTATAAGATGATTAAAAATTTCATGATTACATGAATTTATATATGATGAAAACATAAAAACTCATATCGTGATAAATATTTAAATCGAAGCAGCATTATGTTAAAAAATAATTAAAATATATGCTGTATGTATAATAATATATATATAATAAAAATAAAAATAAATTGTAGAAATATATTTATATTATTATTATCTAAAAAAATTGATTACTTTCTGGATTTTTTTATTTATAAATAAACTTTTGAAACTTACAAATATTTATTTTGATTTAAAATATAAAAAGTTTACAATTAAATTATAAGAATCAAGTATTTTATAAATAAGTATTGATTTCTTAAATATAAAAATAAACTGTATATATAAAAATTTACATTAGATTTGATATAAATTTAAAAGTAAATATTAAATTTGATCTCATCATAATTTTTTCAATAATGGAATTGAAAAATTTTAAGAATCTTTTTCGTTGCATAGATATCTATTTAAAATCTATTTAAAATCTCCGCCTCTTTTCCCCCTTCTCCCAGTATTTGCTATCATTTGATGGTGTTTGCTCTTTAAGGATGATACTATAAGATCGAAACGTGAAAAATTAAAGAACGTTATATACAGTTCGATTGATCGCGTACCCGATTCCCTAGATGCAGACAGATATAAAATCGTGGGATATTCTCATAGAGTGAGAATACAGACGAGAAGAAATAAATGAAAACGAAGAAAGAAGGAAAAGGACGAAAGAGAAGAGGAAGGAAAAGAAAAGAAAAATATTCGATTGCATCCGGGGGCGAAATAAAGAGAGCGCCGCTTGTTTGGTCCCGTCTTTCCTACCTTTAACGAACTTTCCTGCGTTCTCTGTTTGCGCGCGCTTATTTAATTTCTACGAGGCGCTCGTCCAATCGTGGAGCCGCTCGGCAATTGAAACCAGAAAGGAAGGAAAGGCCGCCTCCCGATCCGACTGTAATTCGATTTTGTCGAACGTCGAACAAAATACATTGTCCTCGAACGGTTATCTTGTCGACTACACAAGTATTATATCTGTTTCACTGTTTTTTCCTTCTCTCCCTATCTCGATCACGTTCCATCACGGACGTATCGGTTTCTCTCGTGGATGGAGAACCTTTCACGATGGATCGTCAAGGAAAGTGACTTGGATGAAGAGATTGAGGACTACGGTTAAACGGATCGGAGAATCTTTTTGTAGCTAAATGTACGAAGTAGTGGTGTATTAAATACATTGGCTTTTTGGATTTTATGCTTAATAAACGAGAAATACTATGAGTTTAGAAATGATTGACTATTGAATTCTATATAATGAATATTATACAGAATCAATACAAAAATTTTATTTTTTTATTATTTTTTGTGAAATAATAGTAATTTGTTATTTGTACTTTTTGATATATAATACTTTAATATAGAAAGATTGAATGAAATGAATTAGTTGAAATGAATTAAATGATATTTTCAAAAGATATTTATTGCTACATTTTCATATTTTTATAATCGTTTTTATATTTAAAATGAAAAATTCAATATGTAAATATTTGGTAAAAAAATTAAAATGTGAAAAATATACATACATTGTATAACTTTGTTATATATATTGTTATATAATGTTAATTTTTGAGTCAACAGTATTATTTATTATTATTTTCTTGAACATATACATATTTTAATGCTTTTAATGTTTTCTTAATATATTATATTATATTATATATTAAATTTGAAATAAATTGTAATACGTGTCAAAATCACGAAACATTTATACTGTCTTTATTATTATAATATCGTATTTAACATTTTGAAAATATATGAAAATTAAGATTGTAATCATTTTCATATATTACATATTTATATATTATATATCCGGAAAATAAATTAAATCTAATTCTAAATTTCAATATACTTTTTTTTACTTGAAGAAAAAAAAAAGAAAATTAGAATAAAAAAAAGATTAGAATTTAAAATATTTAATATATGAAAATGTTAAATAGAATATTTTTAACTAAAGAAAATGATATAATAAAAATATGGAGAAACAAGTTGTAAGAATAATATTTTGCAAAATAGTATTAATGATGTTATACTTATATATTACAAAATTACTTATATTAATAAATGATTCAATTTTTTATTTTTTTAATTATTTACATACATTGTAAAAACGTATTATAATAAAGAATTATTATAATAAATATAAAAAATTTAATAATTTATTAAATATGAAAAATAAAAAATGATTTATTTCTTAATCTATTTCTATGTTTAATTCTATGTTTAAGCATTATAAAGCGAACTAAAGAAAGATCTTTAATTTATAAAAATATATGAAAATATTGCAAAATTAAATTTTTTATTATCAAACTTTTTATCGAGTATCATAGTATTCTTATATAAAAAATTAAATCATAAAATAGATAAAAAATAATAATAGACTTCAAAGAAATGTGAAAAAATCCGTTAAATAAAAATAAAATATTATTAA
>NW_006263408.1:126757-130151 GCF_000469605.1 Apis dorsata
AGATATAAAAATCACAAAATAAGAATAAAACATTATTAACAAAAAATAGTTGTGATCTCATTTTATTTTTAATAATATTTTATTGTAAATAATAAATAAATTATATATTAATGAATTAATATTATTTTATTATAATATATATTATATATAATATTAAATTAATTATATATATTGCACACATATACATATATATATATAAATATACAACAAATATTTTATCAAAAAAAATAAATTTAAATTAATTTTCTAATAAATTAACAAAGATATAAACTATTAAGTTAAATATAATTAATATGTGATTTTTATATATTTATTATCCTTTACCTTAATAATGAATTTTTTGTCGAATCTTTGAAATTTAACATGGCGGTTTGATCACGCGTCACATGATTCATTTTCTTCCGTAAATAGCCGCATAACTGAAACCAGTCTTGCACAAGAGATCAATGTAACATCGATTCTCGGTTTTGTTCGGTGCAATCACAAAAACAAAGGGATCGTCCGTTCCCCTTTGTTTTATTATTTTTTCTTTTTTTTTTTCCTTTTTTTACGAAAAGGGTATACAATGGAAATCGATGGTATCGAGACGACATTTTCTTTCATTGTAGAAAAAAAAAAGGGAAAAGAATGGGAGGTAAAAGAGTTCGATAAGCTAGGTTTACCAAACTTGGCCGTCTGGCTTGTTGCAGGAAAAATTCAGATAATATTCTGTTATCGATCTTGCTGTCAAGAAGACGTCGAAACGCTTCGATATTTTTGCTCGTAAAGTTTCGAACAAAATAAAAGAAGAAGAACAGCTAGCTATTGTCGAACGTAATAAGGAAAAAGTAAATAACATAAAAGGAAACCAATTAAATAACTTTTCTCTCTGAAAATCAATAAGAACTTTGTACGCGGCTACTTTTGAAAATACATTCAGTATAAATTAGAAATTGAGACATTTAATTAATTATTATTTAAAACTATCATATACTACACATGTGTATATCTTAAATATTCAATCGAAATACACAATGTTCTTGTTGTTAAAAGATTATAATTTATATATAAATTCAAATTGTAGTCAATTTAGCTGTGAGACTTAAAATATAACTCTAATATCCAAATATGATATAATTATATATCATATAAATATATGATATAATTATATATCATATATGATATAATTATATATCAATATATGATATATAAATGATATATCTATATATGAATCTAATCAATAATAATATATGATTTTTCTATAATTTAACTTTTGTAATATTCTCTCATAAGATTTTTTAAATTATTTTCATTGACGTTGAAATTCCTTAATTATTTCAGAGCTTTCTGATTTTTTAATTTTTCTGGAAAATATAAACAAGTAAATCATCTTCATATATATAAATCATTTTCATTTGCCTTGAAAATACTTTAATTTAAAATTTCTTGATTTCTTCTTTTTCAAAAAAAAAAATTCTTTTCTTCAAGAGAAATACATGATATGTAAAAATCTGCATGTAAAAATCCATCGAAGTTGAAATCTAAGTGAAATTTCTCCATTAATTTTATTGACTTTAAAAATAATTTAATTAAATATATTTTAAAAAATAATTAGAAAATTTTTAATTTTCTGATTTTCAAATAAATATGTGATTTAATTTTAAAGTTTTAAAAGTTTAAAATTAAAAAATTTTGCCTAAATCAAAGTAGAAATGTTGTTATTTAATAAAGATCGATATGAATTTCTTATCTTTGCTGATATCGAGCGACAATTTCTTACGAATAGATGTCTGAACCTCTTTCAACGGACAATTAACGTGATATTAGCAACTCTTTAATCCTTTGGCTCGTTTGAGATTCGCGCCATTACTTGTTCTCACTGAGACATGCTGTTTAATAATGTAACTGAGACTCGCTTCTGCCGCTTGTCCTTCTTGCCTTCAAAACTTCGTTCCCTAACCTCTTGCAAGTTCGTCGGTCATTAATTATGCTCTGACGACTTCCGTTTATTGCTTTATCGTTAAAAAAAAATGAAAAAAGAGCCAAGATAAAATAGAAGAGAAGCTAGCTGTAATCTCGATATAAGATTCGCAGATTTTATTATAATTTGAAGAAGAATATAGAAAAATTTTTGATAATAAAATAGAACTTGTTTTGTTATAATAGTAAATTTATAAAAATTATTGACAATAAAAGATTAAAAAAATTGTATTATATACATGTATATTTTTAATCAAAGTACATATCTATTTTCAAAAATCTTAGTTTTTATCTTATTGTTTTATTATTATCTGACTCAACAGCATTTTGAATCGATTGATACAAGATCTCCAGATTATATAATGATTGCACGAAGGTCATAAAAACTAGATAATTTAATTATGAGAGAAATGATAATTTTAAAAAATTAAGATAAACTTCAAGGTGTGAACAAAGATATGAACAAGTGTTTATTATATTTTTATACATACATTTAAATATTTCTTATAATTGTGAAACTAACAATAATTCATTTTGTAAGAAATTTCTGTTTCTAAAAGATAAAATAATCATATTGAATTACATAAAATCCAATTTTATGAAATAATTTTAATTTCTAGAGAATTTCAAATTAAAATGCAAAAGTTTATAAAAAAAAAGAAATTAATCAATTTTAAACATTTCAATTTTTGAAATTTTATAAATTAACTCGTGTTAATTTTATTAATCATTCAAAATTTATATTTTTAAAATATTTTTAAATTTTGTTGAGCCGTTATATCATATATATATATATATTCGTTATTTAACATATTTACTATTTACAATATTAGTTTAAAAATTAATAAGAGAAAATCCTCCTTAATAATAGAAAATCCTCTTATACATAATAAAAGTCAATATATATATTTTAACTTTCAGACTATTTTTTCTTTCATTTCATATTTTTTTTATATTTATATTATTTATATTTTTTATGATTTTTTATATAATTTATTTATGTATATATAAAAAAAAATATAGTGTCTTCAGTATCTTCAGCGACTTTCATGTATAGAACATTATGAAAAGTGACTGATTCTATTATCTGCAAAATCGAAGTGGAACGATTCATAATTTGCAAAAATTCAAGAGGAATTTTCTTTTGTAGGAAATGAAAGAAAATGAAAAAAATGGGACTTATTTATATCCCATATATTTTTGAAAATTATTTTCAAGTTTAATTTATACAAATTTTATAAAATATGAACATTTCTATTGTTTATGATTTTTATTAAATATAGTATAGTCTTTACAATCGATAAAGTAAGATATAAGTAATGACGAATGAGATAATTTAGTAATGATATAAAATATCATTATAAATATATATATATAGTACATATACTATAAAATATTATATTATATATATAAAATATTATATAATATATATATA
>NW_006263408.1:130424-132704 GCF_000469605.1 Apis dorsata
TATATAGTACGTATACTATAAAATATCATTAATAAACAAGATATTCAAAATCAACTACAGTAGACATACAGTAGACATAGTCAAAACTACAACTTACGTTTTTAGATTAACATAATACTGTATTATAAATAATACTGTAACGTTATTTTATATTTCGTGCCATATTATTTATAAATAAAAAATATACAATATTTTCTTATATTGATTCATTTTTTTATTTAGTATATATTTTCTTTTTTAGTCATAAACATTTGATTCGGTTGATGATAATTAATAACATTGTTTGACAATATGGGTTGAAATATTATAAAAAATGATGAGAATAATATTTAATCAATAAATTATTTAATTTCTGTTTTTTTTAAGTTTATTGAATGATATTGCAAGATTTTTAAAGTATTAGAACTATCAATTAAGAAAACAAAAACAAAATATACAAATAAAATTTTTTTTGTTATTCGAAATTTTTAATAACAAAAGAAGCTATCTTTTATA
The DNA here is from genome assembly GCF_000469605.1 of Apis dorsata. Taxonomy (NCBI): domain Eukaryota; kingdom Metazoa; phylum Arthropoda; class Insecta; order Hymenoptera; family Apidae; genus Apis; species Apis dorsata. Next base: position 130,920 of record NW_006263408.1, read on the forward strand.
GTAATATTTAAACTAATAAAATTTGATTTAGAATAACAAGAATTTATACAGAATAACTTGTTATATGTAATATGTATGTAATATCCATGTATATGTATAACATATTATATATAACAAATAACATATATTTATAATATGAATAACATTCATTATATGTATAAAATAACTTAAATTAAAAAATCAAATAAAGTGAAAAATTATAATCACTTAAGATTGTCTTTCTCCTTTAGTTTCTTTGTTGGTAATTTTTTCCAATTTTAAAATTTATATGTTTTTCATTTGATAATATTTTTTCTTGATTTTTCTATTATTTTTTCTTTTAAATTTCTTAAAAAATTTTATAATCATTTTATTTTTTTTAATTATCTTGTACAATAGTAATAGCGCAATTTTTAGTTCGCGTTATAAAAATATGTTTTTTATGAAATTTACTGTAATTTAATTTTTCTTTTTAATAAATAATGTTTTTTGTTATGCAAAAATAATATCAAATAAAAAAATTTAAATTATATAGGATTGGAATAAATTAAAAGAAAATTATTATTTTACAAGATTTTTTTTTAATTTTCTTATTTATATTATGAATATAAATAATTTTATATTTTCATTTTTTATATTCATTTTAAAATTTTAATAAATCTATAATATTAGATTAATAAGATAATATAATAATATTATATAAGATAATAAGATAAGATAATAATATTATATTTGTTAATATAATAAAAATAAAATTTATAAAATAAAAAAAATTTTCTTTTTGATTTATAAAAAAACAAAAAATTTAACTTTCAAAAATTATTTTTACGTAATTTATAAAAATTAAATTTATAATAAATTGTTCTTAATGAATGATAAACATTGATAATTTATCTTTATTTATTAGCTTATTCAAATAAAGAATTTATCTTAAACAAAAACATATATATAATAATAAGTATACATATTAAATAATTTTTCAATTATAAAAAATTCACTATATGAAGTGAAAATCAAGCGGAAATTAATTTATTTCTCTTTAATTAAATCGAAAAATTTGGAATTGAAAAAAAATTTGAAAAGAGCTCGAAGATATAATAAACTGTTGTTCTCTATCTATTCATAGCGAGACTTTAAATTCGGATCAATTAATTAGAATGCAAAAGTCTTAGATAAATTGGTTGACCTGTGATACAAATTTCATTGCGTTGGTTTTTTGCTCCATTTTCTGTCGCTGATCTGGAAAAATCTTAAATTCTCTTATAAATTAATAACTCAAATTGAATTGTAAATAAAACTTTTTTTTTGTTGTTTTTCCTCTATTATTTATTTTTTATTTCAAGTCATAAAATTTATATTTTGATACTTATTATAGTTATTATTGATTATTTATAGATATCTATAATCTCGTTTCTTTTAATTATTTTTTTTTTAAAATATGATTGAATTGATATCAATATTTCAATATTATATAAATATAAATATATCTTATTTATCTTGTAAAATAGAAATAAACATAAGAAATTGATATTAAAAATATATTTTGATAAAAGTTATTTAATATGAAGAAATATAATATTAATTTTAGTTTTCAATAAATTAACATGAAGATCATATAGATCAACTTTAATTTTTTAAATAGAATCATAATTTTTATTGTATTAATGGATATAGCTCATTATTAAAATAAATATATTAATTATTTATATCGAAAAATTTTTAATTTAAGAGATATTTTAATTTATAATTTAAATCATAAAAAAATATTTTCATATCTTTTAATATTTTATATTTAATATTTAAAAA
>NW_006263408.1:132886-135092 GCF_000469605.1 Apis dorsata
ATTTGGAAGTTATTTAATATTTAGAAACTTAAAGTATAATGGAATATAAAAATTAAAACTATATCATTTTCTAATAATAAAAATAATATGAATTTAACACATGTCTATCAAAGTAGTTTAAATATTATGCATCTACTGGTGTCAAAATTTGTCAAATTTTTTGACAAAAATACTATGTTATATAATATTATATTTTATATAATGCTATAATCAGTTAATTAAGCAAAATATATAGTTAAGAAAAATAATAATTTAAACATAATATAGAATAAAAAAAATTATATGAACGCATATATGTTAATCTTTTAGATTTCGTAAAAAATAATTTAAAATTTATGTAAAAATTATAATATTAAATTATTAAAATTATAATATTAATATTAAATATTATATTTAATGTATGTAAAAATTATTTTAAAATCTATATTATGAATTTATTCATATCTTAAAATAAATATGCAAAACAATATACTCAATGCAAATAAGCAAATTATGAATTCTTGTAAAATGGTTTGAATTTTTTTTTAATCTATGCCAAATTAAATACAAATTTCTTTATTCAAAATTACTTGAATATAAAAAAAAAATCAATGAAAACAATAATTTCTAAATATTTTATATATATATATTTTATATATTTTATATTTTATATATATAAACGATAATTTTTTTTCCAAATAATTTTTTTTTTAATCAAATTTAGATTTCAATAGCTTATCGGTATTATATATCGGTAAAAAGAACAATTTTTCGCTATTTGAAATTATGAATAGCAAAAAGAAATGAAAAAGATACTACTTTCCGATCTCAATTAATATGTTAAAGTCATCATATTGAATAGTGTAGCTAAGTTGGAGCTTTTATTTGATTTTTTATTAACGTTATTTATTAACAAATATTTGTTTAAAATAATTTTAAGTTAGATAAGATCATTTTTTTTAAATTATTAACCTGATCTAATCAAATATAATTGAAAACAAAAATTAAATAAATATTTGTTTAACATCAGTTAATTTATATTAATTTTAAGTTTAATTTTACCTTAAATTAAAGTTAAATAAAAATTCATTTAACTATTAATGGGTTTAATAGTTTACATTGAATTTAGATTAATTCTTTTAATCTAATTACCATGAAGAAACTGATCATTAATTATCTGATGCAACAAACATGATTAAAACTAATTAAAAGTTTCAAAAAAAAATTTTTAATAATTTTTTAATGAACAACTGCTAATTAGAATCTTTACAATATGATTAAGAATAATGATATTACTATATTAATATTAATTTTAATTATATATTAAACAATTATCAAGAGTATTTTTTTAATTAATAATTATTAAAAATTATTATTTATTTCATTCAATTATATATATCTACCTCAGGTTCCATTAAAATCTTTGGAAATATCGATAAGAGTATCCATGTCACTGCGATAGTCTTCTAGTTTCATGCTTGTTCCAGTTTCAGCTTAACATAATATGTTAATATTATATGTTTCGCGAGTATATACACGTATACACGGAATTGTTTCGTCGTATATGTTCAACTATTCCCGATTTGTATAACAGATAGTTGTTTATAGATTCGCGAATATTTGCTTACTTTTCTTTCATAAACGAGTATGAATATTACAAAGGATATAATAAGGATATAACAAAAAGATATAACAAATAAATTACGTAATAACACATCTTGATCAAATCTCATTTCAAATTAATTTAATTTAGTCTCGTATTGATTCGTGTTAATGATATAAAATGGATTTGATAATAATTTAATATCAAATCTAAAGAATAATATAAGATTAAATCTGAAAAATTTGTGCATTTTGAATGAATACGACTATAATCTGTTCAATGAAACTAGACAATAAATATGATCAATGAATGAACAAGATAATATCGATCGACTTACGGATTTCGGATTCTTGAAGTGACTATGATACGTGTTTTGCTAATAGTTAGTACATAGATGATTTATAATTTAACAATTACTATATATATAATAATTCTTAAAAATAATTTTTTTAAAAATTATATTAAATAATTTAAATTTTATAATGATTAGTTTACAAAAAAAATTATTTGAAAAAATTACAATTTCGGAATTGCGAAAAAAATAATAAAATTTACGATAAAATTTTTAAATGTATAATTTCCAAATGAATTTTGATGATTTTATAAAATTTTTTATATTTTATT
>NW_006263408.1:135636-137470 GCF_000469605.1 Apis dorsata
AATTATTTAATTTAAAATTATTTTATTTAATTAAAATTATTTTATTTAATTTAAAAGAGTATACCAATATTTTTAACAATTGTTAGGAATCATAAAATAACAGTATTAGAGTTCGCTCTTGATAAACAAATGACACTCAATAGTTGCAAGTACAACAATCGAACATTTTAATTTATACTTTGTTAGACAGATTATAAATATAAGTTGGGCATCATGATATAATGAGATCGAAAAATCACTCAAATTTTAAATTAAAATAAATATGTCAAAATGTTTTGACAAATGTAAAGATTTTAAATTACAGAAATGTAAAGAGAAAATATAATACATGCCTTTAATGCAGCATTTACATCGCATTTGATACCATTTTCTAATAATTTAATTTATGATCTCGTTATAATATGATCGTTATAATTATGATCTGTATTATACTTGTATGTTTTATTATTTTGCTTTTCTTAATTAAAATAACCTATCTATCATTAGTATATTCTAGGAAATATTTGAAAAATCTGAGATTATAATTTTCTTTATAAAAAGAAAATTTTTATATTATTCGTTTCTGTTTGAATAAAAAAAAAAATGACATAAATCTTCCGTATGTTTTTCTATCAGCAACCGATTTATATGGCATCAAATATCTCTTGGTGATTCGTTTTTCTTGCGTATAGATCTGGGGATGAAAGAAACAAAAATAGAAGATGCGATCTTAATTAATCCTATTGGTACAAATTATTTTGGATGGAAAAATTTTTGATTGATTTACGAAGTAATCATTATAATTAGAACTGATAATTTTTATAAATTCGTTTATAAATTTTTATTCCATTTTGTTTGAAAATTATTGACTTTGAATAAATATTATAATATTTTATGATCTAAAGTAAAGTACAAAAATACAATATTATCATAAATTCTTATGCTCTCATATTGCGCATGAAATCTATTGGAATTACTATTTATTATGCATATTACACGAAAATGAATTTATTTGAGAATAAAAATTTTGATAATTGCTTTGCAGAAGTAATTTTCGTAAGTAAACGTTATGTTGAGAGTGACTATCTAATAAAAAACTTTTATTATTAATATTTATTTGTGAAAAATAACTTTTGAAAAATTTTTCAATACCTATTATAAATTTTTCATATGATAGTATGATAGTTAACTTATATGAAATGATAATAATATATTTTTATTTTTATAATAATAGTTATAATAATAATAATATATTAAAATTTGTAGAAGAATTCGTTTCCTTTCTTTTTGATTATTATAGACTATATTATAGATTATAATGTACAACTTCAAATGTATATAATAAAATATTTAATAATATTTAATAATACATATAAATATTTAATAATATATATGGGATATTAATATATTACAATATAATATATCGTGAAACATTTTTTGGAAAATCGATTTAAGAATCTAAACCAAATACGAAAATTATTCAGAAATGTTAGGTAAAAATTATTTATTAAATTATAAATAATTATAATAAATGAAACAAAGCAAAATTTTATCGTATCATTATTTCGCTTTATCTCCATTTCTATTTAATCTAACGCAAATTTAAATTATTTATAATTAAATAATCTTTAATCGATATTTTTTTATACCAATTTTTATATTTATTTTAATCTAATTATTATATTAAATTAATTAATTAATTAATACTATTAAATTATTATATTAAATTAATTCTCCAAAAGTTCCACAAAAATATTAATACTTATATATAGAGAGAGAAAGAGAAAAGTTATTCATGTTTCTGACAACGTTATTAAAATCATGTGTCTTTTTGTAAATAATTCTCTTTTATTTA
>NW_006263408.1:137970-139304 GCF_000469605.1 Apis dorsata
TTGTTTATTATTATTATTTGTTTATTATATTATTTAGTTTATTTGTTTATTATTATTTATTTTTCATTTATTTAAAAATTAATTAATATTAATTAAATTAATATTTAGGTAATTAATGATTATTAAGTATTAAATGTTTCAAAAATTAGATAATTAATTACTATGTATTATACACATAGATTTTTTATCACGATATAATTTTATGCACATTTTCTCAAATGAATATCTCATCACTTGTAATATTTTTTCTTTGAAATCCTCATTTAGAATTGTTGATTTTTATATCCAGGATCATTTCATAAAGTTTTTTAAATTTACATATAATTGAAATATCTTAATGAAAAATATTTAATCGAAAGTTTCTTCTAAAATATGAAATAAACTGTATTATATGTATACGATGTAATATACATTGCATGTATTTCGTTCATAAATATATAATAAATATGAAAGAATTGTCTCTCAGGAACAGAGAATAAATAATTAAGTTTCCAGTTTTATTGCTATGCACGATAGAAATGATGAACACAGCCAATCTCTATACTTACTACGTACTTATTATGTTATATTTCTATCTAAGATTTAGAAAAAATTAATTCGCACACACCGCGTAAATTTCACAAAAAAATTTTTCACGTAATATCAAGGATTAAAATTTTATATAATCAATTATGGTTTCTGTATAAAATTCTTCTAGGAAAATTCTATTATATTCTATGAAATTATATTCCTATGTTGGTTAAGAATTTAAGATGATTTTTTAATTTATAAATAGATTGTAGAGTTATAATCAATTTAGATTAGAAATAAATAAGGATATGAAATTATCTGAAGTGTTCACATGTTGAAACATAATTAAGCTTTTGAAGCAAGATTAAATATGAATTTTGATTAGAAATAGTTTGGTTTTTTAATTATAATTCTATAGTTTATAATAGTAATATAATAAAATTTAAGTTATAAATTTTTTATCATATATATAATTTAATGAAAATTAACTTATTATATTATACTATTAATTATCACTTTCTTATCGAAAATAAGCAAATGATATTTGAAATAACCAAGATTGTATATACTTGAAATTAGAAATTAATAAATAGAATAATTTTTTCAAATTATCAGTTTTTTATGATATATAATTATATATATATATATAACTTTAATTATATTTATTATTAATTATAATTAATTATAATTTTTTTTATTAATTCTCAATGGTATCATAATTAGATAACATGGATATTTATATTAATAAAATTTATATAATAATTCACAATTATAAATTATATGGTTATTCATATTTTTATTTTATAATCTATATTAATTTGATT
>NW_006263408.1:139672-147981 GCF_000469605.1 Apis dorsata
TAAAATAATATTAATAATTTTTATTTTTTAAATATAAAAAGTAAGATAAATTTAGTAATTTAATTTAAATTAATAAAATAATGTCTATTCAATCATATAAATAATTTTATAAAAAATACTATTTTTGTAATTAAAATCTTAAAATGAATTTGCGATTGAAAACAAATGGAACAATTGTATAATTAAAGGATTTCATAATAAACTTGGAAAAAATTATACAATTCATAATACAATGTTCAGAACTATTTTAAACAGCAGTTACGTTAAACAAGTTCGAAAGAAGCGAAGTTGATAAATAACAAAATAATTGCAATTCTAATAGATGATCGAAACTGTCATCAGAAAGAATTATCGTTAGAATATGAGAATTCCTTTCAAGAAATCGAAAACATGTTTTGATCAAGTTTTCGAAAAATATAGACCAATGAAGTATTTGTTTCCAAATAATGGTTTCCAAGTTAGTTGTTCATCGATATTGATAGCTTTACTATATTTCTGATGTTGAAACAACGATGAGATAAAGTAGTTTTCCAATAGTCATAACTTGAAGAAAAATACCATAAAATTAATTTTTATTTAATACTTTCTTTAAGATAAGAATTATTAAAAACTCAAATTGTATAAAAAAATTTTTTTGTTAATTTAAAAAGAATACAATATTATTTTTATTTTTGTATAAATTAAAAAGCTCAAGAAAATATTCTCTTTATTCTTAACCTTAAAAACCTAAAAACTTACTAAATTTTAAAATTTATGTATGAAAATGTAAAATATTCTTTGTATTTAAATTATAATTTATAATATAAGGATTTATAAAATTGTTATATATTAAACATTATCTTTGCAAAAAAATTTTTATTTTTGTATTTAAAATATAATCAAGCATAATGTAAAATTCAAAATATTCATTAAATTCAATACATAAAATAGACTTTAAAATATTTAAGTTCCCATACATTAATTAAAAAATTTAACATATCTAATAATTATTTTTTTAATAACTAAAATACCTTAGTTAGCAATTTTAACTGAATATCTATAATATGAGAAAATATAATAATGCATGAATTTTTTTCATTTTATTTCAAATTTTTTCGAAATTTTTTCAAAATGATATAAATTATATATTAGAATTTATGAGTAATTATAAATTATTCATAATATGAGTATTTATAAGTTTATTCTAAGAATTAATTTTATACCATTTCTTGAAAAATAGTACAATAATAATTAAGAGATATAAATCTTTTAATTAAAATTAAAATATAATTTTTCACCAATTTTTTATTTTTTTTAATTATATTTACTGATTTTTTGGGAAAATCTTAAATTTAATTCCACTCTGATATTTCACAAAATAGCATTTGGATTTAGTCCTTTATTATCTTCTTTGCTTAACAAAAGGAATTTTTTACATATACTAATAGCAATTAGTTTTCAGTTAATTTAGTTAAATTTTCAAAGAAATTAAATACATTTCAACGAAATCGCAATCTGAAAACATGGAAAATAGAAGCAAATTTTTTGTAACGCATTATCTTTGTTATTAATCTAAAAAATTTTTGTTTATTATTAATCTATTTAAAATTTGTTTGACAATTAGTACTATAGATACTAGTACTATAGTTAAATATTTAAATAAGCGTACATTATGATGAACAGTTTTTTTGAAAAACACATTTCAAAAAAAAGGACAATAATTGATCAATAAATATAAAAATCTATAACTTTAAGAAATCATAACATTACAAATTAATTATTAAAATCAATTTGAATATATATCTTCTTCATAAAGAGATAGAGTATATGACTCCAATTTAAAAATTATCGGAAAACATTATTATAAATTTAAACACATTTTAAACACATACTAATATATAATGAAAACTGGAAATTAAAAATTCTGGTTTTGACAAAAAAAATAAATTAAATAAATAAATAATATAATAAATAATAAAATAAATAAAAAATGGAAAATAATGTAGTTATTTTTTTTGAATTGAATAATTCAACGTTAAGTTTATTATATTTTAAAATATTTAATATATTTAATATTAAAAAATTCAAAATATTTAATTTATATTTATTTATATTATTTATATATAAATATATAGCAATAGATTTTTCATTGCAAATCATTTATTTATAACTAATCAAAATGGAACAATAAATTTTGCCATGAAATGATTATTGTAAATAGTTATTAAGAAATAATTTCAAATATAAATACAATAATTTATCGATATTAATTTTAAATTTTACTAATAATAGTTTAATAGTTTTTTAATAATTTATTAAAAATAATCTAATGATAATAATAGTATCTAATCTAATAATAATCTAATAATTATTTAAGTTATTAATAAAATAAAATAAAATAAAAAAATATAAAAATATAAAATGTAAAAGAATAAAATAAAGTTTATAAGAAAGGATAAATTTTAGAATTTCTAGATGATTAGAATGATAGAAATAATTTATATATTTGCAATGAAGACAAGCTATCACCATGATAATAACTAATCCCCATCGATATATATAATTTATAGAAATATTCTGTTCATTGACTTATTATGTTATATTTTCTATTACAACATATTTTTAAATGTAATTTAATTCATAAATATCAATTATTATTATTAGTTTTTTTATATTTATGAATAGATCGAAATAAAATACAAACATATAATCGAGTCACATTTTTTTTTACAATTGAACTCATCATATTTATTTATTACTTATTCAATATTATAGTATATAGTATATATTATAGTATATATACCAATATGTTATTTGATGAAATAAGTGGTTTACTGCCTGTATCCTCTAAGATGCCATTTATCCAATTTATCAACATATAATATCTTATCTTATACATATTAGATCTTATATAGAATTTCAGATTCATTTTTACAGATAAAATAAATGATAAAATGGTGTGATCGACGACCAGAGTGTATGTAATTGCGTCAATAATAATTGAAAGCATAACATTAATTTTTATTTTATTACTATTTTTATTTTATTTTAACTGAGATATTTTATTATTTTATTATTTTATTTTATATTATATTATATTTTAAAAATATAAATATAATAAAGTATCTTATCTCTCTTTGAATCTTTTAATTTCAATCTCTCCTATCGAATTAATAAAGAAACAATATATATTATTATATTGTCAGAAAAGAAATAATAAATAATGTAAATATTAAAGAATAAATCTGTAAATATTATCCTAAAAGATAAAACATAGATAAATTATTTAATAACAAAATTTTATGAAAGATTTTATAGGCATTTCTTCTTACATTTACCTTATCTACAATTATATTTTATATATTACATTATTTTTTTTTTTATCTACGATTACATTAATTTTACATTTTCTATTGAGCGTAATATGAATTTAGTATCATATAACATATTTCATTTATTTATAATATTTTAATAGAAATAAAATTTTAATCCATCAAAAAAACATTACTGAAATATAATATTAATTAATTATAAAAATTATTACTTAATTATTATATTAATTATAAACTAAAATTTAAATAAGATAAGATAATAATTTTTATAAGGATTAATATTTTATCTCTAAGAAAAAAAATAAAAAAAATATTAAAATAAAAATATATACATTTTATTTTTCCCTTTAGTGATATTTTTTACAAAAAAAGTTTCTATATTTATTTCTTTATTTCTTTAATTGATATTACATTTATGATATAATATCTATTATGATAATGATAATAGTGAAAAAATGCAGAACTTGATTAAAAAAATTCATATTATGATTTATATAAATGAGTTGATTGGCAGTATGATACTATAGTGATTTTGTAGTCTATTCAATTATTTTGTATTCGAAACATACATTGGCAATATGGTGAGTAAAACAATTAACAATTATTACTTATTTTATATTACTTTTAAATATTTTATATTACTTAAAATATGAAATATTAAATATTGTACAGATTCCATATATTACATGATCCCTAAATAATAAAATAAATTATAATTTACTATTATTTGCATTAATATTTGATTTTAAAAATTAACTTATATTAACTTAAATTAACTTATATATAATTGTATAACTTATATATAATTAATATTTAAAATATTTTTAAATTTCCATGTTTTTAAAATATCTTAATCATTATTCACATGATGAATAGTGATAGAATTCAGTATTAATATTCAATATTTAAAAAGCTAACTTTAATTAATTAATTTATAATCAATACTTATAATTAACTTATAATTAATTAACTTTATTTAAGATATTTCAGATGTGAATTTATGAATTTCTATATTTTTTACATATCTTAATATCATTCATACTCATGATTCAGTATTGATTTAATTCATCTGAAAATTTAAATTTATCTATATTTAAAATACTTTATAAATTAATAAAAAAAATTAACAAAATTAAAGAAATACGAAATTTAAAAATCTTTCCTCAAAATTTTTTAAATATTTTAATATTATCATTGTTCACATTCACAGATGAAATTCGCTTTGGTAATTTTGGTCGCTTTGGCTGTATCTAATCCTTTGGAGGCCTACAAAGTCCCAAACGTTGGAAATGGTGCCCTTGCTAATGAATTGCAAAAATTCGTTGATTTTATCCCCCTAGATAAAATTAATGCAATCATCAACCTTTACAAAAAAGAAGATTTTGAGTTCCAACAATTGCTCATATACTTTCAATCATCAGAATTTAAACTTCTAGTTACTGAGATAGAAGGTCTTCCTGAATTCGTTGATATATTGAACTATGAACAACGTGCCGGTCTTGATGCATACTATTTAATCAACAAGATCAATGAATATTTACATTTGTCGAAGCTCACACCACCATTCTCACGTGCCAAAGTATCCGGAATCCGTGGTTTTCTCGATGAAGTAGAAGCTTTGATACCTTTGGACAAGCTTAAGAATCTATACCAGGACAGATTGAAGAATTCCACCGTATTCGCTGAATTCATCAAGAAATTGAGTTCGCCCACTGCTCAATCACTTTTCGACAAACTCTGCGCTAGCAAGAATTTCAATAATTTTTTGTCGAAGGCCAAGAATCACGGTGTTCACCTCGATGTCGTAAAGAAACACTTAAAAGATGTTTTGGGTCTTGAAATCTCCTGTATCAACTAAATGTTAATGTCTTTTTCTTTTGTTTTTTGTTTTCATATTTTCTTAGGTAAAAATATATATTATTAATTTTAATAAGTATATATAAGCAAAATATGTCATTATTTCTTTTATATATCCTTCCTATCAACTTTGCATTCTCAGAAAATTTTATGATATTGGATTAAATAGACTATTAATTTCCATTTGATATCACAGAATAAAAATGAATTTTTATCAAGACTTTTATTTTTTTTTAAATTATATTAATGAATTTTATTCTATATAAAAACTTAGATTGAAAATTGATTGAGAAATATTTTAACTTGGATTTTTTAAAATTTATAAGAAAGAGAAATACATGAAAATGATGATTTGGATTTTGTTATAGATTTTTTAGATATTAATAATTATTAGGATGGATTTCTATTCTCAATGATTTCATTTGTATACAGATTCCTTAATTATATTATGATTGTATATAACTATATATACAATCATCGTGATAATTGTGTACTATTATTATCATATTATTTTACCATTATTATCACTAATATTATTTCTTATATGTATACAATATTCGCAAAAAATAGTGATGTAATCAAATATGTTTTATGGTATTGACAATGAATTCGAACTGAAATAAAATTCTTTCTTACTATAGAAATAAATAACTTTCATTTAAAAAAGAAAATCACTTTAAATACAATTATAATGATTGATATATAGTTATTGGTATTTACTTGCGAATTAAATAATATATATCATATAATTCTTGAAAAATAAAAGTCTTATAAGATATTCTGAAATACGATCATATTGTGAAAGTAGTAATACGAGATATAGAATGAAAATAAATATAAAGAAAAAGATTATAAAGAAAATATAACAAATAATATCATATATAATAAATAATATAAAAATAAATACATTGAATTCAATTTATATTGAAATCAGAAGACATCTATCGACATATGAAAAATAGAGAGCAATAAATAAAAAAATACGAGAAAATCATAATTTAAAATAGACAGACAAAAAATTAGTAAAAAAAAGAGAAAGAAAGAGGAAGTTAAAAAATATATGAGAGAGCAAGCAAAGAAAAAAGCAAAAGCCTCGAGAAGAGATTCAAAACCCTAATTTCCTAATTAGCTTATTTCCGTAACTCACACCTTTTATGTCCTGCATAAGTTGCTGGATTAAAGCATTGTCGTTCCTAGTTATTATATCACAAGATATGAATGAGCGCTGTACATACGAATGAGCAAAATACACAATGTAGTTCCATGCAGATAAATTGCACTCTCCAAAATAATCTTGTAAAAGGACTGATCAGAGTCTCTCGGGATTGCCATAAAAATATATGAAAACTTGCTTGAATGACAATTATTATTCTCAATCGATTTAGTTTAGAGAATTAATGAATATTGTTTGTTTAGAAAATGTTTTTCGAATTTTTGTAAAATCTTTTTCAAAGATTTATATAAATATTATTATATTAATTTTACTTATTAAAGCATAGAAATAATTTTCTAAATTTATCTAAAAATGAATTTTAAATATTCTTATTAATATAAATTCTTGATAAATGTATAATATAATGGAACATTTATTTATGATGTATGATTTGTAAAACGATATATTAATACAAGATAATGGTAGATCAAAAAAAATACGAAAATATTTAATCAGTATTTTGAAATAATTTATTTTCCATCAACGTTCATAGATAACATTGAATATAATTATAAATAATTCATTTTAGAATATTTTACTAAAAAATATAAATATCATTCATTTATTGCAATGAGAACATGATTACAAAAATTATTTTAAAGAAAACAAATAAATATTTTGTATATAATGCATTTATACCAAATAAATTTTTGTTCACCTTCAATTTCGACAAATTGCTGATTTGATGTAAATAAATTATATTCAAATTCATAAACGCGATCACAAACAAATTTTCACATAGTTTAAAAATAGCATAGATGAATTATTTTTATGTATTAGAAAGATCTTCTAATGTATAAGAAGAATGATGAAGAAATTATAATTATAGCTATAAGTTTTATTATATTAAAAGAAACGGAAGAAGAAAGGAAAATAAAAAAATATTAATGAACAAATTGATTACAGACGTGAATGTAGATTTTTAGAAATTTATATATATTATATTCAAATTATTTTATTCTATATTTAATATATAAATATGATAATAATAAATATGAGCTAAATATTTATTTAAAATAGCGAACATTTGTTCGGAAATATTAACTACAATTCCGATAATAGGCGATGCAATCTATTATTATTGAATTGTCATCATGTGTTTTGCTAAATTATATTTCTATATTGAAAATTAAAATGATTTTTTAATTTTTCTTGATTGATTTTTTCCTTAATAAAAAAGTTGATGTGGTTTAATGCTGATTAGATAATAAAAGCTAACTTAACCAGGAATTTGCAAAAATTTTGTTTCAATAAAAAATAAATAAATATATTCAAATAAAGAGAATATCATAATATCATATCATATTATATACTTTTCTTAAAAATAAAGAAACTTGATACATTTTTTTTTACTTAAGAGTAAACAAATTATTTAAATAATCTATTCTTGATGATTCATTCTATATATAAGATTTAGTAATATTTATTTATATTTTATATCGCGAATCAGAGAAGATACGCGGAAGAATCGCGCGGTGATACGTGGTCGGTTATGGTGGATCGATCGAAATTTCATTTCGTCGCCAAAGACCTGAGAAGACTTTCGACCTTGTACTGAGGAAGTGGCGTGCACTGGCTTCTTGCGAACCCGTTCAAACTTTAATGCATGCGAGAAGGTCTGCTTGTTTGCTCTCGAGAAAATTGCTCCCGTAGAAGCGAATGTATCGAAGTAAAATGTGATTTTGCCCGGTGACCCAAGGGATTTCCATTTCCTCTTTCCATTGACTGCTGCGTTGGACGCCTTGTCGAAAGAACGTCTCACCTATATGTATATCGCGAGACATCCTGTTAAATTCGGCAAAGATCGCATTCTATAACTTATGGTTTTATTGTCTTTGAATGATATACTCGAAAGCAAAAAGTTTTCTCCATTTTTTCTTATAATTAATATATATATATATATTAAAACTTTTCAATTTTCGATATTA
>NW_006263408.1:148389-158764 GCF_000469605.1 Apis dorsata
ATATAAATATTATATAATAATTTATATAATTATTATATAAATTAATTAATTGAAAATAGAAATATGTGTAATAGATATCACAGCATTTTATGATGATCCTGCGGACTCTGAGATTTCAGTTATGCAACCGTCTGTGGAAGAAAATGAATCATGTGATCGAATTACCATATTAATAAAATAAAAAGATAAATTCAAAATTCAAATAAATAATAGATATATAAATAAAATATAAACTATGTTTATTAATGAAAATTAATTATATTTTTGTTAATTACATAAGAAATGAATTTTTTTTTGATAAAATATTTATTGTACATATATGTATATCACATTTATTTTTCGAATTATAAAAATATTCTTATAACTTTATGGTAAAATAACTAAATTTAAAATTTGTTATAAAAATTAAGTTTTGATTTTGATATTTTTTGGAATTTAAATTTTTAGAATCTATAACATATTTTAAAATATAAAATTATTAGTTGATAATAATTCTATTATATTTTTATATTTGATAAATTTCATCATTTTTCTTTCGTGTATATTATTATTTTTCATGTTCATGTAATTATATGAAACTCATCAAATTAATTTAATATTTTTGTTTCGCGAAGCCTTCGCATTCTTAATTAAAAATGTGTCTTTCTTCGGTTTATCTCAAACAATAAATCAGTAGATTTTTATATTTGTTGTCTATATTTTTTTTACAAAATGTTTTTATAATATATATAAATAATAAAAAAAATGAAAAATTTACTGATTTATGTCCGAGTAATCTAAAATAAATAAAAAAAAATAAATTTTAATTAATAAGAACATTCACATTACAAATTTACTTGATCAGATTAATGTGAATTTTGCACAATTATATGAACATTTTTATATAACAAATTGGATCAAATTGGATCAAAATACATACCAAAGGAAAATAACATAAATATGTTCAAAATCGGAATAAAGTATAAAATGTATTATTACCAAACATAATTTTTAACATTCTATATTGTTTAAAATGTGTTACGAAACTAACAACAGAAAATATTAAAACCAAAATTCAATTTTTACAAAAAAATGCTATTATTTATTTTATTACAAATTTTTAAAGTATTTGAAATTTTTTGTCCATGAAAATTATAATTTCATTTAATTTTTATTATATAATATCATTTTCAATAATAAATCAATTAAATAAATTATATACTTTGTATATATAAAATAACAAATGTATATATAAAAATAACATAAAAGTATACATACAAATGTACATATATACATAATAAATATTCTATTAAAAAAAATACAAATTTGAATTTATTTTATATAATAAATTATTATAAAATTATTATATAATCAAATTATTATAAAATTTTTGATTAATAAATATATTAAAAATATATGAATTATTAAAATGAAGATAAAATTATTGATTAATTGATTGATTATAGAATTTTATAATTTTTATTTCTACGAAGATATTAAATTTTCAACGAATTAACGAAGATATAAATCATTAGATATATATTATTCAAATATTTTTATTATAATATTCTTAAAATACATTAAAATACATTAATACTATTGTATTTCAATTAAATTTATGTCAATTTTTCATAATACTTTATAATCTATTGTTTTGAAAATGAAAAGAAATTGACTTGAGAAAAAATTCTTTTTTGTTTTTATAAAAATTATAACAGAACTTGAAAAGTTCTAAAAAGATGGTTGATCGAAATTGAATTTTGTATTTAAAAATATATCAAATGTTAACATAATAATGCAACATTTGATAATATCCATATCCATTATCACTTCATCTTTCTTTAAGATTTTTTTTAATGTAAAAAGAAGAATCAAGTCTTAGAAAGCTCCTCGCAAGCAGCAGACGAGTTTTCATCATGACCGCAGCCAACGTTAATTAATGTAACTCGACGAAGTATACGAGCATAATTACTTTGCTCGAGTGGCTCGACTGAAAAGTTTGCTCATTATCACGGGATGCGTAAGTACACGCACATGATACAAATATATATCTAACGTGGCATTGATAATAAGAATTATTATATTATTGTTTCACGTTTTCTTGTATTATAAGTGGCGGAATTTTTTTTTAATTTAACTGTTAAGATATCGAGATGCAGAGATATTTAGAATAAATAATTAAACATATAAACAATTAATATCATGTTTTAAGTTAGAGAGATAGAGAGATTTTTAACAGAATAATTGCGTAACATTTTAAAATAAATATATATTCATTTCAAAATAATATATATTAAATTTTATTTAGACAAATACAGATTTTTTTGTGATAATATCATTAAAGTATTATATTGTCTAATTATGTTCAATAATTATACTATCAATTATAATTTATAAATTTTAATTTGCAAATAAATTGTAAATATGGATCTAAATATCTAATTATGTCTATATAATCTAAATATGTAGTAATTTATTTAATAATCAGTAAGATTTTTTACATTTTATTTCATAATATCTAAATAGTAAAATTTAACATAAATTTAAAGTAATCTAATCGCTTTTACTCCCCAACTATTAATATTATTTTTGAAGTTATAAATATAAAATAATAGCATAATTTAATACTAATATATCATAAGGATTAATATTCTATTAAATTACGAAATATTTTTATTCACATAAAATTACAAATTTTTTTGAAAAAATTCTACCAGATATATTAAACATAAATAATATCATTTACAGAAATAGAAGAAAAAAAATGTAATAAAATAATAGTATAATATTTTATCAAAATATAAAATATTTTTATTCATACAATTATAGAATTGTATTATATATTATATAGTATTATATATTATATATTATATGTATTGTATATATTATATAGATTTTTATATTATATAAAATTTTTATATTATATAGAATTTTTTTTAAATTTTAAATACATATTAACAGAAATAAAACATTGTAATTACATTTTATTTTTTAAATTTCATCAAAATCATCATTTAATCAAATGATATCTCGAATATAATGTTTTACAATACATAAATTCAATACAAATATACTATATTTCTTGTTTATTTCTTATTTATTTTTATTTTTCTTTTTTTATTAACAAGAAATTCAAATTTATATGAATATATTTGTAAGATAGATGCATACATTTCGTTAAAATCCAATTTTGGCAACAATTTACATTATTTCCATCCTAAACAATCCTTTTGATCTTTTCAAAATCTTTTTTCTTCAACACAATTTGATATATTTTTCATCTCCGAAGAAAAGCTGCAAATATTACAAAACGCATCGATTTTCAATATCACATAAAAGATACGAAAAATATCGATTTCTCATCCTCCATACATATGATTGAAACATTATATTGTGTATTTGTTCTCAACCAAACCAATAACGATTAAGAATAAAAAAATTCGAAAGTGTATATATTGTTTTAAAAAACAATATTTTTAATGCTATATTGAATAGAATTCGAAACTAGATGTACAATTAGCGAATAAATTGCATCTTTCTGTTTTCTGTATTCATCTTCAAAGTCTTTAAAATGGACACAGTTAATACTTATAAAGAAGATCATGTTAGAATAGATTGATTCAAAATATTGCACATAGTATCATTTGATTTTACACGATAATTTATTGTAAATGAAATAACACAAATTTATTTATAAATAACAAAAATAATATTATTTTTATTAACATTAGCATTAATAAAATAATATTATATAATAAAATTAACAAAAAATATACATATAAAGAAAAAAATATACATATAAAAAATATACATATACATATACATATAAGTAAAAATAAAAATGTTAAACTTACATTTTGAAAATAGCATAATTATTACTACAAAACACGAGATGTACTATTATGGACTAAAAGTTTGTAGAATGTTTCTTGTTTTCTAATACTGACAATATTATGACAATTTTTTTTATTATATAACTAATAATGTAAATAATTAATTATTGATTCAATTTTATGATCATATTAATATTCTTGTGTATAATGAAAGTTTTAATAGATATTTGTTTCTAATCGTCATTAAGTGAAATAAAATGTTTTATTATCTTCTGAAGGAATAATGGCGATATTTTAAATCATTTAAATGATGTTTAACTTATATATTATTCTAATAAAAAAAATAATTGTAATATCGAAAAACAATATATATATATTTGAAAAAATATAAAAAAATATTACAATTGAAAACATTTAAAGTCTGATAATTGATGCTAACAGTATAGTTCTTCCATGAAGTTCTCAAGATTCTCTGAATTCTCTATTTTGATATTCTTTTGATAATTTTCTGAAATCCTTGTATTCTCTATCAATTGTTAATATCTTTTGAATTCCACGATTCAGAGATTTTTCAGATTTATATTAGATTTCAAAATTCAACATCTTATGAATTACAAATAAATTTTACCGCTAATTGATACTGATTTTTCTAAATCCTGTATGATCATATCTATCAAATTGAAAAGTGCAATGACAAATATAAAGTTATTCATATTATTTATTTATTGCAACAATAACATAATTAAAAATTGTACTTTTAACTTTCTACTTTTGTTTCAAGAATATAGTCTTGTAAATGAATTTGAATGAAATGTGTATTTTCAATGGATAATGTTTTTATGCATTTTTATAATGATTTGAAATTTATGATTTAATATTTTTTAAAATAATTTATATTTTTTTATTAATTATTACAATTATTTATTTTATTAATTATTTATTAGTTATCAAAATAAATAAGAATTATGGAAATTTACAATAACGTTATCGAAAACAAATAGTTTAAAGATATTTTGATTGAAATCATTTATGCCGATAATTCATATATCTATTTCTGTATTATTTATTCTTTGTGCACATCAATTAATGTTATTCAAAATGTATAAGTGAAATATCATTCAACAAATGTATCAAAATACCGATTATATATCGTATATATTTTTTGTTATTCAATTTTGTTATCATTTCTTAATCTGATATCATTGACAAATCTGAAGTTTTTTTCAAATTTTTTTTCAAAGAAATCAATTTTTTTAAATTTGCTTTCGGTAGTAAATTGAAAATGAAAAATTAAATAATATAAACAATTAATTGACAAAATGAATTATCATTTGACTTAAATGATAATTTGAAAAGTATAAGTAATTTTTAATGCAAAAAATGTAAGAAATAAAACATTAAATTATATAATAATGTAATATAATTATATAATATATATAATATACGATAATTAGTACAAAGGAAATGACATTTAGTATGTAATAAACCAACATCAGAAATAATCCATTATTCCGAAATCATTATTCCATTATCAAAAAACATATATATATTAATTTCAATTCAATCATCATTATTCAATTCATCAATTTAATATCAAAAAAGTTTGAAGAAGTTCATAAAATATGCTATATAAAATATATTGTTATGGACTTTATATATTTTTTGAAATCTTAATTATCGTAATATAACTTACTTCTTTTGTTTTTTAAAAAATCAAAATAAACTAAATTAAATTTCACTTTAATAAGAAATATTATTTTAAATATTATTAGAATAATCAAAACATAAAATGTTTATTAAACAAAAGAAATATAATTATTAATATAATTTTTATGGAAGAATGTTTTAATTATATTATAATATTTGAAGATATATAATTAAAATCATTAATATTATGTCAAAACATTGCTGTCTACTTTCACGTTTTTCTTTATATCAAAGAAAATAAATTTACTGCAACAATCGAAATCAGAAAGAATCTATCATTTCAAAATCAAAATCAAAATCGATCGTTCTACTTAATTAAAAAAAGGAATATATCAATTTAATTCATAGACTCATTCAGATTCTTATAAATATCTCAGGATTTATGCCAAAGAATATAACAGTTACTATACAAGAAGATTATAATGATCTATTATTTAAAAATCATCGATTAATTAATATAATATTTATTCAGGTAAAAAATTCATTATCTAACTCATTACTATTATTCGATCTATTGGATCAATGGACTCGGTATCGAATTTTTTCGATGGAATGATCTTGTTCGTTCTTTTCAAGTGTTTTATCACGTCATTACTTGCAATAAGATTTTCATGTACAAAAAATCAGCTGTCTAGCCATCTAGTGGGCGTGTATCACCGAGAAAAAAATGAAAACAAACTTCTCGGAATAGAAATGAAACAGTAGAAGAGAAGATCACGGAATAGAACAGGAAGATCTCGCGTTTTGGTAAAGAACTGGCGAGGAATCCAATCGCAATAGAGTTAAGTGTTTGAGAGTAAAACCTGACCAAAACACGACCTCGATTACTCGCCGAAGATTTGTTACGGCCACCTTTTCCGCTACGTTTCCTTCCCTCGATTCCTTCGAATCATCCAGGACTTTTTTTTCGTTTTCGATTCGTCTGAAAGCCGCACGGCATCCTCCGTGCCAACTTAGAGAGACCAGTTCCATCTCTTTTCTGTATCAAACCGATTCCATCCGTTCTTTTTTCCGATCATTAAACCAAAGAGATTTCCAATTGGCTGTCGCGTTTGCTTCGTCATCGATCCTCTTCGTCGAATTACACCTGTTTGAACTGATTTCTTTTTGAGCCCTCTTGGCCAGTTTTTTTCGAAATACTGGGTTGATGAAAATATTTTTTCGGAAATATTTTTGATTTTACTATGACAAATAAATTTATTTATTTTGAAATTTATTGATTTATTTAATAGCGAGAATTTATAAGTATGAAAAAAAATATATACATTAAAAGTTAAGAAACAAAATATTTAAAATATAGTTTTTAAAAATTGAAAAACATTAAAAAGAGAATCATATAATGTTAATTGTAAGTCAATATAAATTTTCAATTCCTATTAAAAATTATTTGAAACATTGATTAATACATATGAAATATACAAATTAATGAGAAAATAGGAATATTATCTATCAAAGAAATAGCGTTATCAGCAAATGTTATAAAAAAACTTGAAATATATATAAACTGTTTCACAATGAATCTGATACCTAATAAAGAATATAGATTGCGTAGATTTATTTTCTTGTGTTTATCATAGTATACATTCAGTGTCATGTAACGCACTTTTTTTAATTCTGGTGTTTAGAATCTTCATTTTGATAAAGATAAAATCTTAATCTAACAAGAAAAGATTAAAATATAATATTATAATATTATAATTAAATAAAAATCATTCTTTCATAGAAAATACTAAAGACGTAGAATAAATTGAATAATATGTATTTTTTTTGTTTTATTCCTTTCTTCTTGAAGATAAGATTTTAATCATTTTAAATCTTCTTAATCTTTTAATCTCGAAGATTAAAAATATTAACTTTAAGAAGAGAGAAAGAAACAAAAATAACATATGTATATATAATATATATAATATTAATATTCTCTAAGAAAAATAATTTAAATATTTAAATATAATATTATAATTTCTTATAATTAATATATTTATATATTTAATTGATATATCTATTATATATCTATTATATCTAATAATAATAACCTAATAAAAAAATATGAGAATTCGATTAAAAGAATTCATTATATACATAATATCAATTGAATTATATTATGATTTCGTAATTTATTCAGTGATTTTCTATTCAAAGATAATGTTAATACAGGCAATATAATGAATAGAGCAATAATATTTATTTTAAACTGCTTTTGAATATCAAAAAAATGTTATACATATTCCAAAAATACTATTTGTGAATAACGAATTAAACTATTATTTAATATTATATTCGCAACCTAAATACGAAAGCAAATTATTTGTAATGCATTATCTTTACAACCTGTGATAAAACTTATATGATAATTAGTACTACAAAAAGATATAATTAAATATTTAAATAAGTGTACATTATGATGGATGACTTACACGGAAAGCATATTTAAAAAAAAAAAAAAAAAATAGCTGAATAAAAAGTATAAAAATCTATGACTTGATGGCAAGAAATCACAATTTAATACTACAAACAAATTATTATTTCACAAAATTATTAAAATCAATTTGAATATATATTTTCCTCTTAAAAGAATATAATATATGATTCAAATTTAAAGATTATCGAAAAATGGCATAATAAAATACTAAAAAAAATTTTAAACACAATAAACTAACATATATATAGTACAGATTAGAATTAAAAGTTTCGATTTTGATAAAAAAATAAATAAAAAGATAAAAAATAAATTATAAAATATTATAATAATTATAATAAAAAATTTTTCATTTGAATAATATAATGTTAAAAGAAATTAATATTAAATTTATTATATTTTAAGGAATTAAATATATTTAATATTAAAATATTTATTTATATATAATGTAATATTATAATAGATTTTTCATAGCAAGTCATTTATTTATAGTTAGTCGAAACGAAACAACTAACTCTATCGTGAATGGAGCTAATTGTTATCCTATGGGATAAGTTTATGAGAAATAAAAATAGCATTTTAATGAAATGAAATACTATCTTATTGACAATACACATCTTTTAAGCTTCAGATCTATAAAACATATTATTTAAAAAAAAAAAGCAAAATAATATAGTAGTCATAAATACAAAAACAATAATGTATTAATTAACTTTAAATTTTAGTACTAATAATTTTATAATTTTTTAATAATATATTTATATTTCTAATAATCTATTAAAAATAATCTAATGGTAATAATGGTAATTTAATCTAATAATTATTTAATAAAATAATAATAATAAAATAAAATAAAAAATATAAAAGTATAAAGTGTAAAAAAATAAAATAAAGTTTATTAGAAAAGACAAAATTTTTAGATAGAATAATTTACATTTGTAATAAAAATAAACTATTGTCATATCCCGAATTTGATAATAATTAATCATCATTGATATATATTATAATTTATTTATATATATATAAATATTATATATAAATATATATATATTATATATTATAATTTTGCAGAAATATTTTGCTCATCATATGACTTATTATATTATATTTTTTATTACAATATATTCGTATAACTTCCTATTACAAAATGTAATCTAATTTATAAATATCAGTTATTGGTATTAATTTCTTTTATATTAAATAGACGAAAATAAATCAAAGTAAAGCAAAAAATAGTAATCAAAAAATATATATAATTGAATAATATATAATGTATACATTAATATTGAATATTTTACATGTATACCTTATCTTATTTAGAGTTTTGTAAAATCTCAGATTTTCGTAGATTCATTTTCCCAGATACCATTATGGATAACAGAGGATCAGAATGTGATTATATTAATAACAATTGAAAGCATAACTATTTTTATTTTGAAGATATAATTATTAGAATATTTTACCTTCGAATCTTTTAGCTCTCTTCTATTAATTATTAAAAAACAAATTAATAAAAAAAAATATATTATTATTGTCTATTAGAAAAGAAATAATACGCATCAGCAAATATTATTACAAGAAGCTAAAATATAGATAAATTATTTAACATATAGTACAATTTGATATAGCCTTTTAATTAAAGGTATAGACATCTTTTCTTATTTTTACTTTATGATTTTATGTAATTTTATATTTTCTTATTAATATAGTGCCATGTAACATGTATCAAGAGTATTTTAAAAGAGATAAAATTTTAATCTTTAATTTTAATCTTTATTAAAAAAAAAAGAAAAAACTATTGAGATATAATCATATCAATTAACTATAAAAATTTTTGTTTAGTTAAAATCGAAATAAGATATACTAATCCTTAAAAAGATTAAAATTTTACCTCTAAGAAGAAAGGAAGAAAAAAGAATATATATTAAAAATATATTTTATTCTTCTTTTGATATTTTCTACGAAGAAATAATTTCTATATTTAATTTTTTATTTAATTGATTATTATATTGTATAATATCTATTAGATTTATGACAAATAATAATAGTGAAAAAATGTTAAAATTTGATTGAAAAAATTCATATTATTATATTATATTCATATAATTCATTATATTATATATGTATTATGTATAGTATTTAATAATATTATTAATATTAATAATATATATTATTTTTTAATATAGATAATATAGGTTATCTATATCTATATATAGATTATCTATATATTGTGATCGCATAATCATGTAATCTATTAATTATCTTGTATTCAAAGCAAATATTGACAGAGATAACATGGAATACTATAATGGAATACTTTAAATTATTTCTGAATATAAAAAATTATAATTTCGATTGTAATTTAATATTATTATATATATATAATATTATTATTATTTGATATTTGATAAATTAATTTTAAAATAACTTTAAATTATTT
>NW_006263408.1:158980-160826 GCF_000469605.1 Apis dorsata
AAAATTATAATTTCGATTAGTAATTTAATATTATATTTGATATTTGATAATATTTAACTTTATTTATATTTAAAATATTTTTAAATTTTCATACTTCTTAATATCTTCTAGAATATCGTCTTTTTTTTGTGATTTAATATTAATACTTAAATTATTAATTAATATTAATATTTAAAAAATTAACTTCATCTATTTAACGTATTTAAGATATTTCTGATTTTTTGAATTTCAATATCTTTTATATATTTATATATGTATAAAGAATATTATCTTAATATAATCTTAATATTACTAATGCTCATAATTCATTATTAATATTCAATACAGTTAAATTTAAATTTATTTATATTTAAAATATTTTGAATTTATTTTATATTTTTTAAATATTTTTATATTATCATTAACATTATTAACACATATTAAAATTATCATTTTCACAGATGAAATTTGCTTTGGTAATTTTGACTGTCCTGGTTATATTTAATAATAACTTTAATAAAAACTTTATGATTGATAACAAAGTTCCAAGCTTCAATAATATTCATTCTTAATGAATTGCAGTTTCATTGATCTGATTCCCATAGATCAAATTGTTGCGGTTATCTGTTTTTACGAAATAGACGATTTCGAATTCTACTACCGAATTGTTTAAATATTCTTCAAAGTCATTCTCGAAATTGCTCATAGAATGTTGGTATATATATGTTCAAATATGTATGAATGCATATGCAGAATATGTATGATCGTGACATATATTATCAACAAGATTAATAAATACTTGTACTTATCAACATATATTAATTTTATTATTTTCTTCATTTTATTAAAATTATTAATGGAATTTGTTGTTTGCTTAATGAATTTGATACCTTTGGATTAGATTAAGGATTTAATAAATTTATAATAGGAACTGACTACATAGTTCTCGTGTATTTTTCAAATTCATCAAGATGCACTTTCTTCAGACATTCATCAATAAGATTTGCACAAATAGGAAATTTTAACGTTTTTTTGAAAGCCAACACCTATCCAACAGCATCTTGATGTTATAAAGAAAAGCATAAATAATATCTTGAAGCTCTAAAGTTTCTAAATGTTAATTCTTTTTTATAAAATATAGATATATATTCTTTCAAACATGAAAAGAAAAATATATGATAAATATTTACAAAAATATCATCTACTGATCTCGATGATTTTTTAATTTCTATTTATATATTTTATTATATAATTTCTATTTCTTTTTATATATTTAAACTTCTATTATATTTAATTTCTATTATATTTAAATAAAATCAAAAATTAAATAAATTCTTCTTTAGATATCACTTAATTTATATTAATTTTAAGTTTAATTTTATCTTAAATTAAAATTAAATAAAAACTTATTTAATTGATTTAATAATGATTTAACTAATTTTATATTGAGTTTTATATGGTTGAATGAAGAATTTATATAGTTCGAGCTTTTTAATCTAAGCTAGTTTTTTAATTTCTTCGTGAGGCAGTTGATCATCAATTATGTAAATCTTAAAATTAATCTGATTTAATCTAAACTGCATAGAAAAAAATTTNAGACATCTAATCGTGTGTAAATTTCTTTATATTTGTTATTCTCTAAATCCAATAGATTAGAATTAAAAATAGAAAAAAAATAACAGTTAATATATGTCAATAATAAAATAATAATTTTTTTTATTATATGTACATAATTTACTATATATACATAAAGACTAAATAAAAATAAAAGGTGTTATATAAAAAAAATTCGTAAATGATTAGTTTATTTTTTATCAGTTAATTTTTAATTTATTTTAATTAAAAATATAAGTTAAATATACGATTG
>NW_006263408.1:160846-168893 GCF_000469605.1 Apis dorsata
ACTTGAACTTAAATAAACTTATGATCATAAAATATTCGAATTTTATCTAAGTTTAGATATTATAATAGATTCAATAATTCATATCATATGAATTGAAAAATATATATAAATGCATCCTAAAAAATACTTCTTATATTCTTGAAATAAATTTTATAAGTAAATGAAAATCGTTTATTTTGGATTGAATTTCGAATTACATAATATTATTTTATTAATGTACTAATTAATATAATAAATTTTTGCAAATTTTTTAAAAAATATTAAAAACTGGATTTAATATTAATATAATAATATTTATATGAAATTCAAATAAAAATTAAATATATAAATAAGAAATTGCTTTAATTTAGTACTTATAAAACTAACATTATAATCAATTAAAATTTTTTTTAAAAATATAGATTGATATTGAATTAAGTATTTACATGATTTCATACTTTTTTCTTGATAATTTTGTTATTTAGAAGTATAAAATAAAATTATTATTAATTATATTTATTATATATTTATTAATCATATTCTTATTTATAACAAGAATATTACAATATAAAAAAACTTAAAATTAACTTAAAATTTTTAATAATATATAAAATCAAGAGATTGAGTGCTATTTTAGAATAACCAATATGTTTATTAAAACAATAAAAGGACAAAGCAAATTCAAATATATCTTATTTTCATAATTTTATCTCATATCGTATGCTCTTCGAAAATGACCAATCGAATAAGACATTCAAATGTTCTCAATAATGGCTCATTTTGCACTTATCCGGTTCGCATATAAATAGATAAGCATGTATTGCAGTCAACTAATGATGTTATCGGTTCTTATTTAAAAAAAAGTCTTTTATTACATAATAATTGTTCGATTTGTTAACCATATTTATATGAAATAAAGATTTTTTAATAAAATTTCAACCAATTTCATTATTTCATCAATTTCATTTCAATAATTCAATCAATAAATATTCAAATAAATAAACAAATAGATATTCAATCAATTTCATTTTTTTTCATTATTCTTAATTATTAATATAAAATAGATTAATCAAATGATTTGATAATTAAATAAAAAAATTTATAAAAGAATTAATAAAAAAATTTTAAATGATATTAAAAATCATTATGAATATTTTACAAATTAATCGAAATCGTTTTGATAAAATACAATATTGGAAATTTCAGGGAAATGGAATTTCAATATTAAATTATAGATGAATAAAATTTTATAAATGTTCATTGAAATATATAAATTTTGTTTCATTTTGATCATTAAAAATTTTTTTAAGAAAATTAAATCGTGAAAGTTTTAAAAAAATAAAAAAAGTAATAAAAAAAGATATTAAACAAAAAAAAACAATTTTTTTAATTTCAATATAAATATTAGATATTATCATTATATAGATCATAGCTTATAGACATTTTTAGTACACATATACACGTAACTTTCTAATACATACTCAAAATTATAATTTATAATCCATAAATTCGAGTTCATCTTTTAAAAATCATTAAATAATCGATTTTTTACGAGAAATTCATCTTTCACGCTACAAGTTTGATTTCAATAAGAAATTATTTATATTATCAAAATATCGAGATCTCTAATCAAAGACAGGTAGATTTATAACAGTGAATATTTTTTTTAGTTGTTTCTTGTTTCGTCATGAAAATCCTCAAAGCCATTATGTCGATAACGATGAGTCCGCTATGTAAGCTGTTACTACCATATGCTACTATAATATCGGACAAAAGTTTGCTTGGACAGCAATAAAAAATAATTTAATACAATTTTCTATTGTAACACAAGTGGAATGTTAAAAGTAATATTTGTTTTTTTGGAGAACAATTATAATAACATTTTTAGATATCCTTAGATTTTCTGTTATTGCTATTTTCTATAATCATATAATAATTCTTTTTTTTTTTTAACTTTTGTTTATAATTATTTTTTATAATATAGAATTAATTTTGAAATTATTATTCGAAATGAAGATACTCGAAATTAAGATTAATTACAAGATAGAAAATAATACGTAAATAATTATAATTATAGTTATAATTATAGTTATAGAGATTAAATTATATAGAGAAAAAATTATATATAGTTATATATTATAAAAATTATATATAGTTATTATAGAGAATATTTATACAAAACTTATATATAATTTTATTATATATAATAATATAATATAATATATTATATATATTATTATATTAATTTTATTTCTTTTTGATTTCAATTTTTGTTATTTTATTATATCATTCTTATATTTGTCTAAATTAGTCAAAAAGACATTTTATGTCAAAACCAATTAGTCAAAATGTTGTGTTAAAATCTAGAATATTTATTTTTATTTCATTATGTTTATTTCATTATATCATAATGTTTACAAAATGATATATCAAAAACTATTTCTGAAAAACATTTTTTTTTCTGTTTCTATCTTTCTATCTCTAACAAATCAAATATTAATATTAATATAATTTATTAACAAATCAAATATCAGAATCTACATGTATTATTTTATTTATTCTGTGTTTTTAATGTTTCCTAGATGAAATTAGTTTCTATGTAATTGGTAATATTTATTATATAATGTCACATTTAGCAACATAATAACTTAATTAAAAAAAATTTATATTATTATACAATATATATGTATCTATTCAATTACTACATCGATATTATTTAGTCAATTGTATGGTTAATTTTGAATGTGTCTATAATATCACAAATGATATAATCTTATCGTATGAGTATTAGGTCAATGTTAAAGGAGTATATAAGCCAACTGGTAGCCTAGAGTAATCATGTATTCAAAAGAAAACATTTGCAGAGGCAACATGGTAAGTAGAACAATAAACAATACTTTAAAATACAGAAAAATACAAAAGAAATATAAATGTTATATAAGTACCAAGAACACTATACTTATTTCATAAATTTACATAATGATTCAATATTAATATTTAAAAATATTAATAACATTTAAACTTATTATTACTTATGTTATTATGTTATTATTACATTTAATATTAATATTATTTAAAATATTTCTATCTTTTTTAAATATTTTTATATCATCATTATTTACAGATAAAATTCGCTTTGGCCGTTCTTGCCCTGACCAGCCCTCTGGAGGCTTTCACAGTTCCACGCACTGGAAACGGTGCTCTTGCTGACGAATTGCAAAAATTTGTGGACCTAATTCCTATAAAAGAAATTATCGAAATTGTTCACCGATACAAAGCAGAAGATATTGAATTCCAACAAGTACTCGAGTACTTCCAATCATATGAATTCAAAACCTTAATCACTGAAATCGAAAGTATTTCTGAATGGATTCATATTCTGAATTACGCACAGAGTGCTGGTCTCGATGCATATTACCTAGTCAACAAGGTCAATGAATATTTACACTTATCACCGCTCAAACCAAATTCCCGTGCTACCAGAAATATTGGTGGAATCCGTGGTTTCCTCGATGAAATCGAAGCTTTGATACCTACGGACCAACTCAAGTCCCTTTATCTGGAGAGAGTGGCTAACTCTGCCGTTTTCGCTGATTTCAACAGGATGTTGGGATCTCCTATCGCTCAAACACTCGTCAATAAGCTCTGCGCAAGCATAAACTTTAACAACTTCTTGACAAAGGCCAAGAATTACGGTGTCCGCCTTGATATTATAAGGGTAGACATGGAAGAACGTTTGGGGCTTACAGTTCCTTGTTAATTATATATTAATAGTTTCTTTCTCTTTTTTTAAGTACCTTGTTAAGTATGAATATTAAGTTTAATAAATATGCATTTATAAAATATATCTTGCGTTATGTTATATCTTTCTTTAATATTCTTTTCAATTTTTTTTTTTTAAAAATTCTTAAAAAATTTCATGATATTAAATCAGATAGAATATTAATTTCTTAATGATATCGCAGAATAAAACTATCTTTTCTTTTAAAGTAAAAACCAATGAATTGTTTCATTTTTTTATAAATAAATATCGAGATGCTTAGATTAAAAATTAATTAATATGAAAGATATTTTAATTTAAATTTCATAAAACTTATCATGTAAAAATAAGAAAATAGATACATGATTATCATATATATATATATATATACATTTTCATAATTTTAATTAGAATCAATATTTCATTTCTTTTCCTTTTCTTTAATATATATATATATAAATATGTTCAAATTATCATTTTGAAATTTTTTTTCTATATATATTACTACTATTCAGTTTTAATTTTCAAGAAATTTGCAAAAAGTTTTCTCTAAACTTACCTTACGAATACATTGAGATTCTGGTATAGATGATTATTTAACAATGATCATATTTCTATATAACCCTAACCTAAACAATAAACAAAAAAATTAATGGATTATAGGTTAGATAAGATTACGTTTTATTGGTTTATTGTTTAATGGTGATCGCATTCTTAATCTAAACAATAAAAGAGAAAAATTAATGGGTTGTAGGTTAGGTTAGATTAGATTAGATTAATTTTCATTAGTTTATTGTCTAACGATGTTCGCATTTCTATGTATAGCTCAATTTAAACAATAAAAAAAAATTAATGGATTATAAATTAGATTTCATTAGTCTATTATAGTTTATATAATTCATCCTGAATTATTATTTTTTTTATTAAAAAACTATATTAATTTATCATAACTATTTATTATATTATATATATATTTAAATTCATGTAATTTTATTATATTATATTTTTTAATTTTTTAACAATTTTATCGTACTTTTACGTATTTTTGTTATTTGCAAATTATTGATAAGAAAAAATTCATTCGAAAAGAACATATATATCAAATATTCATACAAATAATTATATATTTATTATAAGAAGCGAAATATTATAAGCGAATAAGATGTATTATTAATTACAAATCAAGTTTATTCTTTGTAAATATCTTAATAAATATCTAAAAACTAAAATAAAAAAACGGCAATAACATGTATAGAGAAAGATTCAGAATAATAATCTTGATAATATATTTTAAGGTTATTGAAATCGATAAGAAAATCATACATTTAAATAATTTGTAACAACTTTTAAGAAATTGAAGTAGAATTTTTTTTATTTTTTCTTTTATTTTATTTACTTCAAATGAAAAATATACTGCCGGCATTGAAATAATTTAAAGTATATTACAAAAAAGTTACTATTGAACTTATGTCTTATATTTAATATAATTATGCTTGTCATGTGCATGATTGCTGTATATTTAATGTGTGTTTATATTTAGTGTTTCAAATTATTAAGCGATATTGCTAGAATGAATTAAATGATTACTTTTTCCATGCTTTATTATGTTTTAGCATTGTTCTTCGTTTTTTCTCTAAAAAATATTGATCATATAATACATACATAAATATTATAAAACATATATTAATATACTCTATATTAAATACACATATACATTATATTTCTGATTACATACTTTATAATTATTGTAATGCCAAAAATACACATATTTTATTTAATATTTAATAAAATGGCGAAAAAAAAATTATATGTTAATTTCTTAAAAATTAGAAGAAAGAGGGGAGATTTCTCTCTATAAAATGATTAAAACAACATTTTTTGAAAAAAATTTTTTAAATTTTGTAGAGTCTGAATTTATAAAATTTGAAAAAGAGTTGAAGTATAAAATTTAAAAAAAAATTAACTTTGATTTTAAACTTTTTTAACAAAAAACGAAATTTTAACAAAATCTTTGAAAAAATAAAGTTCAATAAAAGCAAGTAAAAATAAAACTTTGTTCTTTAAAATGAGCCTAGACAAAATATCATACGATTCTTATAACTTCTTACAAAGTTAGGAATTCAAAAATCGTTCAATCTAAATTTATTATTTCTTTTATTTTTTGAAATAATGTATAATAAATTATGATAATACAAGCTAAACATTTTTAATTGCATAAGTATTTCGAAATATTATAAAATAAATTAATAAATATCATAATAAATAATAGTAATTTTAAATAAATACTTTAGAAAATACTAGAAATAATAAAATATCCAGAATTTATACCATTATTATACCATTTATACCATCCCTCTGTTGAATGAATGTCTGCTAAACTATTGATGATACAAAAAAATATTTTATCTGAAAATTTAATAATTTTAGAGATCATATGATATAATTAATTTTTTATACATATATACATATAGAAAATTATGTTTTTTCAAATCGAATCACATTTTTTTATTACGCCATTAAAAACAGTTGAAGAATAAATTTAAAGAATAAACTTTTTAAATCATGTATTTTTATTAAATTAGATATAACTTAATGTTTTTTGAAAGAATATTAAAATTTTCATAAAGCTATAATTTAGGAGATGTTTTAATTTGAATTTTACATATCTTTTTAAAATCAATGTTTAAATATATTTTTTGTATTTCTTTAATTTGGGTAGAGGGAATTATTTTATTTTTAAATGATCTAACAATCCTTTCTAGCATTTCTATAAAAATTTTTTAATGATGATTCATTTCTAAACGATTTCTTGTTTCAAATTATGAGACATTGTATTTTAAATATAGGTTAGAAAAAATTGATTTTATTAAATTTCTACCAAGATTTTGAAATCTTTATATATTTTTTATAGCAATATTTAAAAAATAAAACTATTAAAAAAATAGGAAAATAGAATAATTAAAAAATAAAACACCGCTTAATAATTTGAAAAGATTATTCAGGAATAAAAATTTTATATTTTAAAAATCTAATATTTTTTCACAAAAAAACATATAACTATATGTTTCTAATATAATAAAAACATATGATTTAAAAAATAAAATTTGTCCTTTACTCATATATTCTCCATACACAAAAAATTTATATTATCTATTTCTTGAAATTATTAAATTTTTATTTGAAACATTTTTTTGTATCATAGTTTCACAAATTTATGAATGAATTAATTTAAATAGGACATTGTATATATATTGTATATATATAAAATTGCTAATGCATGCATATGTATGCGCGCATAGTTACATATTTTAAAAGTTCATGGAATAAATGATTCAAAAGATAAAAGTATTTAGGTTAAAGGAGTTAGATCTAAGAAACTAATTTTATAATAAAAATTAATAATAAAATTGAGATCACTGATATTTCCACATCAAAAAAGAAAAATTCATATCAATTCGTATACTGTTCGAATAAAATCAATAATAAAGAAATAACAAAAGATTGTGAATTTAAAAAATTATTGATTTATAAAAAAAATATAATTGATATAATTAATAATAATTATTTACTTTTTTTTATATTTTACATTATTTTTTTTCTTACAAATTATCTTATATAATAAGATACAAGATTAATGATAAATTATTTGTATTAACAGAAAATAATAAATTATATTGAAAGTGAAAATTATATCGAATAATTACTTTCAATGTTTGCAATGTTATCTAATGAAAAAGAATTCCTAATATTTCAATAACTAAAATCATGAATAATTGAGAATTAATCCTGGATAATCAAAATTTCATTATAATACTATGTAATACAATAAACCTAAGTAATTAATAAATAAATATTATAATAATTACAAATATTTTTTATATCTTTTATAGTATACATTGAATAGTATTTCTTTTTATAATTATTCGTAAAAAACTTTGTAAAATTCTAATGATTTGAAACATAATATAAATTTGCACATATAATACATATAATTTGAAATTATATGTATATCATTTAAACGAAATAAATATATTATTATACTATATATTTTTAAAAGGAATAAACGAAAATTTTATTTTAAATTAAATCAATCTCCAATTTATTTCTTTTCGTTTCTTTTCATTTATTTTTTTATTGTTTCATTCAGATAAAAAAATAGAAATTTTAATATTACGTCTAAAAAATATTAATATTATGTAAAAAATTTCAATTACATGATATAATTTTAATTTGGTATCAAATTCTATACAATTTTATTTTAGTTTTATTTATTTATCTAATATTTTATATTATATTATAATATATATA
>NW_006263408.1:169243-193722 GCF_000469605.1 Apis dorsata
CTAATATAAAACATCATATTATTTTTTTATTTAATTATAAAGCCATCTAAAAAATTTATGATTAAATAAAATTTTGAAATAATATTAAAAAAAAAAATTGTGAATGAAATATTTCGTGATAAATATAATATTATCCTTTTCTTCAATAATTTTCTTAACAATCATTTTGCAAATTACACTATTAGAAAAATCCAATTATTTCAAATAGAAATAACAATAGATAAAACTTCTCAATGTCATCTATATTATTTCAATTTAAATAGATATATTAAAAGAAAAAACAGAATATTAAATTAAAAAAATATTAAGAGAAATTTGAATGCATAGTTTGTATGTTGGCCCGAGAAAACTATATAGAATAAAACAATTTATTTTATAATAAGTTAAAATAGAATAATGTATTTTATAACATCAAATAATTATCAAAGGTCTGGCAACAAATACATTTTTAGCTTGTTGTAAATATTCTATATTTAACCGAAATGCACAGAATGAAAAAATTTACTGTATCAAATAAAATAGTATTCATAAAGATGCTGCATCGTTTGTGGATAGAAAGAGAAATAAGAAATAAAAAAGAATATTATTTTCTAGATCATAATATATAATCTTAGCATTTATTGTTTTAATATAAATTACAACAACAGTTATTAAAAATATAATAAAAAAATATTTTTTTGTTATTAATTTTATAGTAAACATGAGAATTTAAAAAATAATTATTTATTCTGTTTTATCGATTAATTGATCGATGAGAGTGATATAAATAAAAATTACATGATGTTTATCTGGAAATTTCACAGATTTATTAATTTTTTTATTGATAATCAATCCTAACGAGGTACTAATCTTTGCAAGTGGCTTTAGAGTTAAGTGCACAAATAATGAAATCTTATCTTTCTTTCAGGTGACTCGATGTCATCTTTTGAACGGGATATATATAAAGCTGAGGGAAAGTTCATTAGATATTATTGGCTACACTTAGAATGATCAAGGTAAGTTCAAGAATTATAATAAAATATTATTTCATTTTGTAATAAAATATTATTCTACGCAATAATTCGTCCTTTAATTCGTTTCATATTTATCATCGTTTTCTGCGTAAATAATTTTTCCAAAAGTAATTTTAATTTCGAATTTCGATACCGCAAATCAATGAATTTAATTTCAACGCATTTCTCTAAAATTCGTTCGAGATTGTTTGAAATGAAATGAATGTTGACACGATCAATTAATCGGTTCTCATTAAACGCGTTGACATCGTTCCCTCTTCTTTCTACCTCCTCCCCATATTTCTAACACCGAAAATAGTTCTATTTTCTTGTTTATCATTAAATCGATTTTATTATCCGTTTTACAGATGAAACTCCAAGCGGTATTATTTACGACGTTCGTTGCATTTGCAACGGTTAATTGTCATTTTCTTCCGGATTTCGGTAAGGGACCATTACATGAAGATATTCAATACTTCTTGGACATGATTCCCATGGAAGAGGTGATAAATACCGTTCTGGAATACGCCGCAAATGATGCCGAATTCCAAGATTTCCTCAAGTATTTCTCAACAACTGAATTCAAAGATATGATTATCGATGTCGAGGCTATGCCTGAATTCCGTAGATTCGCAAATTACTTGCAAAACAACGGTGTTTTCATTTACGACGAATTGAATAAATTGAACAAGGTAATCGGAATTCCAGCCATTCACCAGTACAATTATAAAAAAATCACCGGTGGAGTGAAAGGTTTGTTCGATGACGTTAAGGCACTTATCTCCTATGATAAATTCATACATGGTTATGTGTACAAGATGAGGACCTCTGAGGCTTTCCGTGACTTCGTAGCCGAATTGAAATCTAAAGGTAATCAAGAATTTGCCGATGCTCTCTATGTAAATCAACGTTATTTGAACTTCCGTGCATTGATAATCAAAAAGGGTATTGATTTTGTCTTGATCGAAGACATTATTTACACCGTTCTTGGAGTTGAATTCCCAGTAATCGAAACCATGGAAACTTTTGCCTCTCAAGAATTGTCCAAAGATCTTCATGATTTCATGAATTTAATTGATAAAAATAAGATTTTAAATATTATCAATTCCTATTTGGAAGATGATGAAGTACAGAAAGCTCTTAAATATATGTATAGCGACGAATTCCATGATTTGGTTCGCGTCGTTGAAGCTATGCCTGAATATCAAGATTTGATAAAATTCTTGGAAAATTCTGGTCTGAACATGACTGAACTAATCAACAAAATCCATCATTTGTTCGGTATGGAAGACTACATGCCGCCTAAAGTTAATATTAAATACCTATCCATGAATACATACTCCAATCTTGGTGGAGTTAAGGCTTTGGTTGATGCTGTGAAAGCTGCTCTTCCATTGGACAAATTCAGAACTCTGTACGATGAAAAAATGAAGACATCAGCTGCCTTCAAAACCTTCATAGAAAAACTCCGCTCGGATGATTTCCAACACATTGTCAAAACCGTCTATAGTTCACCTATCTTTTTGGAAATGAGACAAAAATGTATCGAAGCTGGATTGAATCTCGAACCACTCAGAGATTTGATTGAGAATGTTCTTGGCATTCATCTTCCTAGACCTTAAATCCATTCTAAATTCGTTATACGATGATA
Source organism: Apis dorsata (assembly GCF_000469605.1). Lineage (NCBI taxonomy): Eukaryota > Metazoa > Arthropoda > Insecta > Hymenoptera > Apidae > Apis > Apis dorsata. The sequence continues at coordinate 171,887 of NW_006263408.1, forward strand.
ATAAATTTTTAAGTTTTGTTATAAAATTTTTTAAAAAATTTGTAAAACTTTTGTAAAAAAGCTCTAATCATTTAAATATTATCTCAATAAATCTCAAAATTGTTATAATTATTGTTTAATTATTATACTTATTTATCTCTTTAATTTTAATCTTAAAATAGAATTGTCAATTTATAAATTTTAAATAATATACTATTGAATATATATATATTCAATTTTATTTAATCTAGAGATAATGAATTAAATTTTATCTAGTAAAATATTGCAATTTCATTTTTTTTCTTTCATCTTTTCAATATCTTTATCTTTTCTTTTTTTCTTTTTTTGAAACATGTCTAATTTTTTTGAATCATTTGTATTTATAATACTGTTTATTCTCTTCTCTCTTCTTTAAAATTATCTTCATCTTTTCTATATTCTATTCAAAATATTTTATTTATCTTTTTTTATTTATCTTTTTTGTCTTTATTCAAAACTATATTTATCTTTGTCAACTCATATTATTATTTTGTATTTTATCATAAATCACAGGATATCATCTTTTCTTCTTTTTTTCTTCAGAATTATCTTTATCTTTATTTTTTATCTTTATCTTTATCTTTATCTTATCTTTTTTGTCTATATCTTGATTTTCTTTTTTCTTGTTTAAAATTATTTTGATCTTTATTCTTTTAATTTTAATATTTTATTTATTTACAACATTTTCTTTTTTTTCTCTTCAAAATTTCGTTTCCATTTGCAACATCTTTCATTCTCTTCTTTTCTTTTCTTTATATGCAGTTATTTTTTTTATGATTATTATGTTTATTAATAATATTCTTTCCTTTATTCCTTTCTTTTCTTTTCTTCGAAACTATTTTTGCTTTGTTTCTTTTGTCATATCTACAATATTTCATATCTTTCTATATCTTCTCCCTTTTTTAAAATTATTTTTATTTTTATTTTTATTTTTATCTTTTGTATTATGTCCATTTGTAACATCTTTCATCTTCTTGTTGTTTTCTTAAAAAATATCTTTGTTTTTTTTATCATATTCATTAACAACATTTTTTACATTTTTATTTCTTTTATACTTTTCTTTCAATATTTCTTTCCTTAATCAATTTTTCGGTTCTCAACCTTCATACATCCGAATATCATTTTATTTCTCTTTTCTTTTTTACATCATTTCAATCTTCTTATAATTTCTCATTCTGACGCGCCAATGGCGAGGCTTATTAAATTGTAACAATTTTAATTAGAGAAGCGACGTGCACAGGCTTGTTTTTCCCCTTATTCGTATTTCTCTTGGTTATTACCTAAGAAGAACGAAATGATAGGGACTCAACCCCGGTAGTAACTGGAAAGATACCTCGGTTAAGATGCCCCTTTACTTTCCTTTTAAAAGTTAGCGTCACGTGCTCCAACATGGTCCTCTTTTATTTATCAAATCGCTGCCGTTACCACTTGAAGCTATTTGCCGCACACGGTACCCGTTTGTTTTCTCGTTTAATCGGCGAAATTTCCGTTGTGTTAACGAACTACCTTTCTTCCACGAAAGATGAAATCGATCAACGTTCAAGAAATTCACACAATTTAAATCGATCTTAAGTTATTTAAAGAATGAAAGAAATCAAATAAGAATTATATTAATGGATTAATTGAAATAAATCTGAATAATAGATTTCATTCATGAACTTTAGTTGTGAACTTTAAGTTTTACTTTATATGAAAACGCTAATTTTGTTAATTATGTTTTTTTTATTGTTCTTATTATATTTCAAAATATTATTGTTATATTATTATTATTGTTATATGTTCATTTACAAAAAAATTAATAATATAATATTATATTTTATTATACACTGTATTTTTTAAATGAAACATTTTTTCATAAAACGAATAATTTATTTATTTGAGTTATTTAAAGTTGTCATGTTAGGTTGTCATGTTATCTTGTAGAAAAAAATGATTCGATTTCATTTGATTAATCCAATTTTACTAGAGATTTTTTTATATATATATTTTTTTTTTGTTAAATCTTTTATATTTCAGGTCTTTTAAATTAATTTTAATAATTCGTTTTTATATTTTTTATAAGCAGATTTCCATTTGAAATCTTCTGCTCATAATGAGATTTAGTAATTAATATTTTATTTCATTCTTTGAAAAATTTTCATTGTTTTTGAAAATTTTAAGAAGATCATTTTTTCAATTTTTTTTAAATATCTATTTAAATATCTATTTAAGTTAGATCAAAATTCAATCGTTGGATTGTGAAACATTATAATATATCGTGCCTTACAATACGTATGCCTTTGTCTTTAATAAATCATAAGATAAATATTTGAATTAAATTTATTACCAGGATATTCTGCAAAAATACATTTTCTGATTTAAAAGAATAATAATAATTTTATATATTCACTATATTTTTTTATATATTTTTTTTTAATCTTTTCAACTATTTTCTCCAAATTATATTTTTATGATAAAATAAAATTCATCGGTCCCTATTCGAAAAACGCTTATACTCTTTGAATTCTTTCATTTCAAAGGATTCTTCGGGACATATCATATCGGCCAATAATATTGTAAATTTTTATTTTGATTGTATGACTCCTCTAAAAAAAATTTAAGAAAAATTTCTCGAATTGAAAAAGAATGCTGCAAACATTGTTCTCGAGAACGCTATTCTACAAGTATTTATTATAAATTTCTTCCAAAGGAATGCTGATATTAAAATTAATAAGAAAGAAGGCTAGAAAATATTGTCTCAAGTCCAAAGATCATATTCAGATTTTAATTACACCGAAATATTTCTAAGAAATATACAATCTCAAAAAATTTTTCATGCAACATTATTATATATTATATCTTTTGTTAAATTTCTTAATAATGTATTAAAAACTTCATTTTTCTTTCTTTGCTTTAAATAAGATGAAAATAATCTTTAATATGAATGTTGCTAATGTGTATGAATTATAGATTTTATATTTAGAATTAAAGAATAAATTGAAATAATGATAAACTTTATATTATTGAATAATGCAATAAGAGATTATGTATAACTTATCATCGAATCTATCATCGAATATCATTTTGTCATGTACATATATATTGTAATTAATGATTTTTTGCACAAACATAATCTGTGTGTAATTCTAATTTCATAATAAATTTTTTTTTAATATTTATTTTCAGTTTTTTTTAATTTAACATATCTTAAATTTCTTTCTGATATTCTAGCTTCGCAGATTTATTTAAATCTTAATTCATTTTTTTATGTTATTTTCTGTATTTAATATTTGTTTCGAATATTTTAGATTTTACATTTTATATTATCCTTTTTTAGATTTTACGTTGAATTCTTTTTTCATGTTTTAAACATTTTCATGTTTCTAATTTATTTTCATATTTATTTTCATATTTTTTTCTTTAATTTTTCTAATTTTATTTTTTTATATTTTAAAGATTTTATAATCCTTTGCTTTTTTCGAAATTTATATTAATATTTAAAATTTTATGTTCAGTTTATGTTCTATTCAACATTCAAATTAATTATGCTTGTTATATTTTTTATAGGAGAATCTCATGCGTAATTTTTTTTTTTTTCGTGCTGAGATTTAATAATTGACATCGTCTTCTAAAACATAATTTTTGAAAAGAAAAAATAATACATATTAAAAATATTATATTTAAGAAACTTTTTAAAAATCAATATTAATTGCAAGAACTATACATACCTATAATATTTATGCCTTGCGAAATTCTTTTAATTTAATTCTTTGATATTGATTTAATTCTTTTATATAAAATTATAAATATTATATAAATAAATAATATAATATAATAATAATAATATAATAATATAGTATAAATAAATAATATATATAATAAATATTATAAATATTATATCTTTTTGCACTCGATTGATGATTCTTAGACTTAGATTGATATAACAATTCGAGCAACAATATTTATATATAATTGATTTTTTTAAAATATCGCTTTATGAATAAATTTCTAAACTTCATACGTAATCTTATGAAATGTAGAATAATATATTATCAAATAGCTAGAATTTCTTATTTCAAATTAGATTATGATTGTGGATCGGACTGCATTTTTGATATTAATTAACAAATTTGATAATCGTAGCAATAGAAATATTATTTTCAAAAGAAATATTATTTTTTGAGTTTTGTAGCATAGAATGTGATAATGAAATTGGTTCAAATGAGATGAGTTTGATTTTTTGCTATTGAATAACGAAATTATTTTTATTCATAAAGAAATTGACGATAGAAAGAAAAAAAGCAATGATGAAGATAGAGATGAAATAACATAAAACGAAAAGAATAATAGACAATAAATGAGAGCATGTTAGAAATTAATAAGGAGTGTAAGATTTGCTCTTAACGAAATAAAAAAGATGAAACAATATTTTATTGTGATTTGCTCTAACAAACCAAGGATGCATTTTGGCGATTGCTTTATAAAATATTACACAAAATAACAATATAAAGTTTAATATTTAACAAATTTTCTTTCTTTACATGTCAAGATATATCAAATATTAAAATATAAAATATAATTCTATACGTTAATTTGTGTGTGAAATTATTTTAAATTAGCTGTTAAAAATTGAACATGCGGAAAATCGACTTGAGTTGTTAATTCAACCGAGCGAAAAAAACTTCGAGTGCAAAGGGATATATCTTCATATTTACAATTAGATACCGATTTTTGATTAATTTTCATGTTAAATTTTCTTTTTTATATTTTAATTTCCGTAACTTTAACTTTTAACTTTTATATTAAATCAATTTTAATAATTTATTCATAATATATTCTTTTATACTATATATATTCTTTTATGAATATGAATCTTATGTATAGTCATATCATTTCATTATAATAAAATAAATAAGTATTTTTATAATATATTGTTTAAAAAAAAATATTAATCTTCTCAAAATAACATTAAACATTTCTTGTGAAATTCGAATTTATTTATTTTTCTTAATTAAAATTATTTTATATATTTATAATTTATAATTTATATATTTAAAAAAATTATTTTTAATTATTTATTATATATCATATATATTAAAAAATTATTTGATATAAAGTTATTTATGGGAATTAAAAATTTCTGTTGATTCATTAATAATAAAAAAAATTTAATAAAATCATATCATATGTAGTTTATACTATATTGTGTTAGATATATATATGTTTTCTTATTTTTATATGTACATGTAAAACAGAATTCTTTTTAATTAATAAAATTTTTATTGAATAAAATTTCTATAATGTAAATATCAGAGAAATATTTAATTATAGGATGTTAATAAACTTTAATTTTAAATTCACCGTTTTAATCATAAAAAGCATATTAAAATCTTTGATTTGTTGCGCGATCGGTATTTCAGAAGATTAGATCATTGATCCACAGATACACAAATTTATTTTACTTCTCTTTATATTTGTGAGTTTTCATTTGTCGATAATTATCGATTAATTAACTAATAATATATGTATATAAAATAATATTATGAATGAAATTTATATGAAAATTATAATGAAATTTTAAAATTTAGAAATTCTAAATTATGTTTATAATTATATCAAGATGAATTATTTTCTTTAAATATGATTATTATAGATATTTTATTATAGATTACTTTATAGATACTTTATTATATATTTATTAAAATTTTAAATATTTTTAATTTATTGAAATTTAATTTAATGAAAATTGTATTAAATATTATAAAATAAGTATATAATTAAATATCTTCTATCATTATTAATTTCAATTTAAAATCAGATAATTCAATATAATTTAATATTCAATTTACATATTAATACAATTGATATTTCTCATTTGTAATATTTGCATTATTTGTTATCTAAAATTTTCGTATTTTCACAATAATAACGATTTCATGATTCGTGAAATATAACATAGAGGACGCCACATAAATACAATTGTATGTTCATTATTAATGTTTATCATTCCAAGATGAAGCTAATTTTATATCAACTATCGATAAATATATTTAGAAGATTTATTTTATTTCAAAATCATCAAATTTTCATTGTCTGATATAATTTAACAATTCAATAAATATAAAACAATATGATATATTATTTTCATCTTTCGAATGTTATAATAGTAAATAACATAATAAGTAAATAATATAATAATATATAAAATTAATTTACACTCATATAGTATACAAGTGCATAAATTATATATTTATATTGAATATAATTTATTAAAAAAGTTATTAAAGTTTATTAATATGTTTATATATTATATATATATATTTATATTTTTATAATATAAATATATATTTTATAATATAATATAAATATATATATTATATNAATTAGTAAAATAATAATTCATTTTGTTTACAATTTTATATAATACAATATAAGAGAAATACATATATGTTACATTTCTATAATATTTACATTAACAAATATTTCTATAATATTTACATTATAGAAACTTTATTAATAAAAATTTTATCAATTAACTATTTCATAGATAAAGAGATTAAAAAAGATGAACGTTTAAAAAAACTTGAATATGTTTCTTTTTATCGCTATTTATATATATAAGAAACATTTAAATATTATATAATTTTTACATATTATGTAAAAAATTAAATAAGCAAATATAATTATCATTTATTTCAATATGTATAATTATCTTTGTTACATAACAAACATAACAAAATTTCACTAAAATTAATAATTAATGTTCGTTGTAAAAGACATAAGGTTTCATATATGTGATATGAAATAGCAAATAGTATATTTATTAAATTATATAATAAATTTAATTTAAAATATATAAATTTAATTTAAATATAACAATTGTATATACAACAGCAATTATAGATAATATAAAATCATGTAATTTTATATGAAATCATGTATATTTTTCGCAATTCATTTTCGAAACTTTCTTGTCATGAAATGAATTATTTATTAGACAATCAAATTTGGAGCGACTCTCTTGTGTCTGATTTTCATCGATTATTTCAAATAATCTTATCAGAAAAAATAGGCTGGATTCATAGTAGTATATAAAACGCAATGATGAAGTATTTTATATTAGAATTTTATCAATATTACTACCTAAAAAAAAAGCTCACGTCTAAAGGTAAGCAATTTAAAGATTATCATAATAATAATTTACGTATAATCAATTTATTATTATAATAATTAATTATCATAATTCATATCTCTAATTATTAATTAATAATTCATATTATTGTGATGTTAATTGAAATTTTTTATTTCTATATTATTCTATGTACATTATGCTTCAGAACATTTCTGTTAATTAACAAACATAAATTACAATAATAGTGTGTAAATATTAACAAAATTAGATTTTATTAATGATAAAGCATACAATCAACAACAAAGTTTTATAAAAAAGTTTATTTAATCCAAAAATTTTAATTTTAATGAAAGTTTATGTATCATAATGAGTTATATGTGCAATAATTTTTTTTTTTAATGGAAAATCTCTCTGAAAGCAAGAAATCAATCTGTAAATTTCCATTATTTTGTTATCTTTTAAATATAATTTTTTCTAGAAATATTTTTTACGATATGATAATAGAGCATTAAAATCTGAATATTTTCATTCGAATATTTATTATATTATATTTTATTAAAATAATATTTTAAAAATATTGAAATTTTAAGTGTCGATTTCAATTGAAACAATATTTTACTAATAAAAAAATTGTTTTTTTTTAATTCATTATTCTTTAAATTAAAAATTTCTATAAATTTCTATAAAAGAATTATCTATTATTAGTTTTTGTCATAACTATTAATTGAACTCACGCAAGATTTATGAACATTTGTGCAATTGTTATAATGATCATAATCATCGAATAATATTAATTATTTTGCAATTATATTACAGATGAAATTCTTTTTCGGAATTGTGACTTTAATCGCCGCAATCGGTCATCTTAATGCCTACATAGTACCAAATCTTGGCTCAGGTGCACTGGCCCAAGAATTCCAATATTTCCTAAACATTATACCCATTGACAATGTGATAGAACTTACAAAAGCGTATCTGATTAGAGACAAAGAATTTCAATGGATCATGTCCTTTATACAATATGATGATATAAAAAATTACATTGAAGATTTGGAAAATATGACAGAATTCCAGAATCTTATGAATTATTTGCAAAACAATGGCCTCGACGCTTATACTATTTTGGAAAAATTGAAAGAATCTTTAAAAGAAGAACAAGTAATAGTTTCGTCTGATTCTCAGATCAAGATCACTGGAGGTATCAAAGGTTTCATTAAAGATCTCTCGAACATCTTGCCAGTATTCGATTGGATGAACATGTATGAATACAAGATTGAGACCTCTGAAGTGTTTAAAAATTTTGTAGAGGAACTCTTTGATTCTCAATATGAGGTTTTATTCACAAGCACTTTTACAAATATCCATTTCCAGACGATGTTAAAACAACTTAAACATCTTAACGTTGACAGCGAAACATTCCATGTAAACTTTGTCACCTTCCTCATTATTAAAGGATTGATTCATCATTATTTTTAATTAATAGTATTTTTAAATAATAGAATAAAAATATATAAATCTATTTACATAATTTTCACAGTACATTGAAGCTTTATTGACAGTATATAGTATTATTAAATATAATTATTATCTATTAAATAAAAAAAGTAAAAAAGTAAAATAAAATTTATTAAATTAAATACAATATAATTAATAAATTTAATTTAATAAATAGTGTGTATTTTGATATTGATAAATGAATAAATGAATTGATTAATGAATTTTTGTTTTTTTAATTTTTATCGTGTTATAGATAGGAAAAATAACACTTTCAATTTTTTATGAATTGAAATTTTATTACCATGATTTTTGAATAATAAGTTTTTTAATTTTAAATTAACTTTGAATATATATAAGTTTGAGATCATATATCTTGAAAATTAATTTTCTTTTTTTGTAAAAATTCTTTAATTGCATGCTATTAGTTTTGCATGTTTTTTCGTAACATAAGTTATATTATAATCAAAAATTGGAATGATAACTATAGATATCTGTCATATCGATGTCTAATCAAATTAATATTATAGATGAAAATAATGAAATCATAAACTTATCAGATAATAGAATTATCAGATAGAATATCGAAATTGGAAAAAAAAGATAACATAACAGAATCTTCAGAATATAAAATTATATGATAATAAATAATATATTTTTAATTTATACTTTTAAAATTTAATTTTTAAAATTTTACTTCTATGTTATACTAAATATTTGTTTTTCAATCTTAATAATATAATTATTAAGAAATAAAATATTTCTTATCATTTTTCAATTAGAATAGCATAATAAGGAAAGAAAAATTGAATATACATATAAAAAGGAATTATATGAATTATATTCTTAATAATTTTTTTTAAATAATTTAAGTGATAAAGATAAAAGATAAGATTATATAATAAAAGTTTTTTTTATATTTTTTTAATTTGCAATTAAACGTTTATAACATTTTTTGTATTTAAGACATTTATGTATGACATATGAAATATTAATTAAAATAAAAAATATTTAGAATTTCAAATGAAATTAATTGATCAAATGAAAATAATAGTGAATATTTATCATTTATTATAAAATATGAATAAATCTATTAATTACTTATTATTGGCTGATTAGATAATAAATGATTATAGTGAATCATTCCAATAGTCACAATCTATTATTTAATATAATAATTCTAAGTGAAATAGTTGAAATAATTTTTTAATTTGAAAAATTGAAAAATATTATTATTTTTAATTTGAAAAATTGTACATCACAAATTATATTAATATTATACATTATATTAATATTATATTAATTTTAATTTAAAAGCTTAAAATTAAATAAATTGCTTTTATTAAATTAAATATCTTTTTATTCATTAAATATTTTTCATTTTAAATGAAAACATCAAATAAAAAGAAGAAATAATTTCTTTATATAAGTTAAGTTTTTTTATAAATCTTTATAATTTCTTTAAATAAAGTAATAAATAAAATTTGAAAATAAACATATTTTCAATTATTTTAAAAATAAATTAACGAAAGTTAAATCAATCAAACTATAAAATTTACTATAAATTTGGTTTTTATAAAATTAAATATTAATCATATATTTGCTATGACTATTATAGTATAATTAAAAAATATTTTTTAAAAAGTAAAATTATAATTGAGTTTTCTACTTAAATATTTTAAATAATTTATTTATTAAAAAATTTTATAGATGGATAAAATAGAAATTGAATTATTTAATATTTTTTATTTAATTTAATGTAATAATTAATAATTATGCAATATCTATATAAGTGAAATTCTAAAATAAATATCATACTTTTTCCATTTTTGCAATTTTTTTTTTTGTTTTTCTTATTTCATCAAAACTTCAAAGAGCAATGAAATATGCATAAAAACAAATAAAAAATTGTAGTGAATTTTCAAGTAAATATACATAAAGAAATAATATTTACTAAATTTTCTAATAAATATTTAATTTAATTGTTATATATGTAATTTAATTTAATAAAATATTATTAAATTTAAAATACGCAAAACACGTAGTAACATTAAATTTCAAATAAATCTTAATGTAATCATAAGTCTGTCTATGATCTATTTTATTTTCTTTTTAATCGTATTTAATATTTAATTTATTTATTATTTTTACAAATTCATGTTTTCAAGATTTATTAAAGACGAAGAAATCACAAAAATATTGGTTTGGATTTAAAAAGAATTATGTGATAAAACATAAGCGTAATCAAAAATGACAATTTAAAAAAAAAAAATGGCAGACAAAAAATGTCTTCTTTCAGAAGAAAATGGAGATATGTTTGAAGTATACAGATAATTCTGGATTTTAAATTATTGTTAATGAAGATACGAGTATTTCAAAGTATCTTCAGTCAAAAGATAATCGAAGTTGCTCATAAAACTTGTACCAAATGCCAAGACTGAATTTTGTTGGTTTGATATTGGTTTATTTTTTAATAATAATATAAAATTAATCTTTCTTTTAAAAGTCTTTCATTTATTTATTTAATTATTGAATTTGAATTAAATAAGAAAATGATGAAAACAATATTATAATGATATTTATATTATTTTTATAATTGGATATATAATGTATTTGGATACAAATACATTTTTATATATTTGTATTCTAGATCCATTTAGCAGATTAATAATAAATTAGAATGCTTATATTATATAGTTATATACTTATATAGTTTTTTCGATTTCTGTGTGTTTACTTTTTATATATGAATATATACTGTATTATATTTTCTTTTGTATATATATAATATATTATATATATTATTATTATTGTATAGTATATATTATTATATAGTATTATATAATAATAAGTATATTAAACATTCAAAGTTTATAAAATAATAATTTATAAGTTTTCTAATAATAATTAATTAATTAATTTTTATAAATAATGACTTTGAATATTTAATACATAGATTCCAGTCAATGAAATAATTACAAGTATATTTACAAGTATATTATATTTAAGAAAAATTTAAAGCTTTTTCCTTTAAAATAAAACAAATATTTGAAACATCATATAAATATTAGTATTTAATATGATAAAATTTTTTACAATTTACTAAAAAATTAGTATAATAATTATATGTTTATTTTTATTTATATTTTATATATTTTATATATTTATTTTATTTATNATGTTGAAGCATGATATATATAATTTATATTTATAATATTATATATTTATATTTATAATTTTTATAATTTTGTTTCATATTATTTTTATAATTTTATTCTGAATTCATTAATTTGGAAAATATAGAGACATATTCGAAAACTTATTAAATTGAATTCAATAAATGAAATTCAACTGAGAGTTTTTTAAGATGCATTTCGAAAATAACATCAATATTTTATCACAAAAAAAAATATATTATAATATATGCATGATAAAAAATGATAATAAAAAAAAAATATTATTAAAAGAAACAACAATGATTGCGATTTCCACAATTTGTATTTAATAAATTATGATTATTCTTTAAAGAATTCGTCATTTGCCAACATTATCTTCTGTTATGTAATCTGTCAATGTTACGTGATTAACAAGGTTATGCATTTCTTTAATCGATAATAAAAATATTTAAATTATATTATATATTATTTACGTGAATTTTTTAATATTTCATAATTTTTTATAAATATTTTTTTTATGATAAAAATATTTATTTTTTAATATTTCATAATTTTTTAATAAATTGGTAAATATAAAACAGATATTTCATTGAAAATGTCGAAATGCGATTTCTATTTAAAAATTATAAGATATTTATTATATTTGTTTATTATTATTAAATATAAATTTTCTGATAAAAAACGATTGATATATTTTCCATTTTATTCAGATAACTTTTTAATTAATATTAATAATAATTATAATTAAAACAATAAATAATTTTTGATAAATTTTTTCAATATTATAAATTATATATCAACAATTTTTATTAATATTTATTAATTTAAAATGAGAAAACTAATTATATATAAAAAAAAAATAAATAAGATTATTAAGATTACAATATTTTGATTAAATATTTGATACTTCAAAAAAACTTTGAAATTAAAGATTTAAAAAAACAACAATTTTATATGTAATATAAAGAAAAGTTTTATATGTCGTATTTCAACATGATGTTTGTCAATGAAAAAAAAATTAAAATAAATTATGAAATTCTCTATATAGTTTATTATTGTTTCTTTGATATTATATTATTTATAATTAAAATAATTTTCAAAATAATACATAGATATTTTATTATGTAAACATATACGAATAATATCGAATTTTTTTAAAAAATTTATATTATTTTGTTCATAATTTTCTTTCTATAATCCTATCAAAATTTCGAAAAGCATCATGATATTGACATCTTTAACTATTTAATTTATCAATTAAATTTAGTTGGACTAAAAATATATACAGATATTTTATCATATTACAAATTTACGTCATAATACGATATAGATGATAACTGAATACAATATTGTAAAACGTGATTACTTCAATACAGTTGTACTATGTACTATGTAATCGATTAGGATTACTTGATTCTTCACATTATCATTTATTATTTAATCTGTCAATATTACGTGATCAATATATCTTTTTAATTTTTTTAAAGAAAAAATGTATATATATTGTATATATCGTATATTTTTGCAAAAGTTTGACGTTATATACATGTAAAAATATAAAAACAACTTCCGTGTGATTCTACATTAAACTAATTTTATTGTTCCATATTCTATAAAATAAAAATATTCTTTAAATATTATTTTCACAATATTTTCACTATTCTATAAAATAAAAATATTCTTTAAATGTTATTTTCACAATATTTTCACTTCAAATAATCAAAAAATTATCTAGATTTTTAATATAATAAAAAATTTAAAATATAAATTTTAATTATAAATATTCGTTAATTTATAATTTAATCAATAAGTATAATAATAAGTTGTTTCTCTCTCTTTCTCTCTTCATTCTAAATTGCCTATTATGTTTCTCATTTTACTTCACAATAGACATGAATACAGTTTTGAAAAGAATTATTACGAAATTCAGTTGACTTCGTAATCTTACAGCACATAACTATGACACGTGCGTATTAATCCACTAATATGTCAGTTCCAGTTAAATTTTTGTCATAAAGCAAATTAAAATTTCTCGTAACCATATCCAGAAATCTTCTATTCCACTGTACCCCGTGTCAAAGAGATAATATCCGAACATCATAACCTAATTTCATTCTTGTGTTCATCAAAGAACGCATAAAATTTAATAAAAGAAACATTTATCATTATATGATGGCCCGAATCTACTCAGTCACTCTAAACAAGATCCCTCGTTCATTGATACCTTAATCACGCAAACTTTCCCATTCGTAAGTTCCACTTGAGTGTTTAAAGTTTTAACTTAGCAACATTGTTCGAAAATTCAAACTTATTATTCGTTTTTCTCTATGTTATAGATTTTGATCAACGAACCTTATCAATCGCTACATATTAATATCGTGCCTCAAACAAACTGTATCCGAAGAAATAAATTCTTTCAAATCATACAATGATTTCCTTCTAATTGAAAATTAAAGGATTAATCTTCCAAAAGAGATGAATCCACAAATCATGCTAGTCAGTGTGGTGGCAGCTGCTTCGATCGTTTTTTTCGGATTTCTCGCTTATCGGATGAGACTACAATCCAACTATCCCGATCTAGCTAACGTGCCACCATTGGAGGACAATAGTTCTCTCGACGAAGATCTCAAGGATATTTTGGCGTTCATCCCCATGGCCGAAGTACAACGAATCATTGAAAGATATATGAAATATGACGCTCAGATCGGCGACACAGTGAGCTTTGTGAACGATCAGAAGAGATTTATCTTACGCGAATTTCAAAATATGCCTGAAGCCCATAAATTGATTTCTTTCTTGCGTCAAAACGGATTGGACGTAGATTCTTGGCAAGATAAGATACGATATTTTTGGAAGATGTCACCTAGGTTCATTAAATACGAACCGAGCCTCGCGAATGGAGGCCTGACTGTAATGATCAATAAAATCTTGGAGACCATACCTATGGACGAGCTGCACGAACTATTGCGACAGAAAGTTAAATATTCGGCGAGTTTTCGCAGATTTCTGCTCGCATTGAGGTCAAAAGATTTCCGGGAATTTTGCACCGCGCTCGAATCCAACGATGTGCTGCATCATCATTACTTTTGGGCGAAGGAGGGCGGTTTAGAGATCACGTTCGCGATCGAGCTGTTCAACGAACTGTACGTCTATCTTACACAAACTTTGATCACTTAAGAATTGTTATGAATTCGATTATTGAATAAAATATGATAAACTTATACATTATTTAAGTCACGAAAAAGTCAAAGTGATCAATCTCATTGGGATTAATCGTTCGAAAATAAATCGTGTAAAAGAGAAACAAATTCTTGTTCGTGGATACTAATATTGAGGAATTAATAAGAAAAAAATTTTATGGAGAATGAAGTTGATCATTTGATCTTTGATTTGTCGTTTATTTTATTTTTATAGAAGAAAGGAATATATTTTTTATTTTTAACTTGTATCTACATTTGTAAAAATTTAATTTCTTTAATAATTTATAAAAAAAATAATAATATGAACCTTAATTTTCATATAAAGATTGAAAAATTTTTAGAAAATAAATTTGAATTTTAATTATATCATTTACTTTCATAGATATATATTTTTATGAAAAAAACGTATGTTTTTTAGTCTTTCTCCTGCCTAGCATTTTATTTAAAATTTAAAAAGAAAAAAATTAATCCCAATTTTGATATAAAAATTGAAAAATTTTTTAAAAATAAAGTTGATAAATTTGAATTCTAATTCAATTATTTATTAAAGAATTCATTTTTTAAAAAAAAGAATATTAGTGGACAAGGCAGATATTTTAATAAACATTTTAAAAAATATAATTGAAAAAGAGAAAATAATAAACATATTTTCATATTATATACAATACATAATTTTCAAAAGGAATCATTTAAGAATATCATTATTACATCATCATAAACATTTGATTTATTACTTTATTTCGCCATAGATATACACTGTAAATCGATATTCCACTTTAATTAAATAATCAGTGCTTATATATAGTAAAAATATTAGATAGAAAATGTTAAGATTATTATATGTTATATAAATGATATTCTAATTAAAATACTTTTACGAATTGTTACAAAATTTTTCATGATTTTTCTAAGATTATTATATTATACAAATGCAAATTCATATTATCGGGAAATTTTTAAAAATTTCTAAATTATGTTTTTGAAATTATTATATCATATTATATAAATCAAATATTAACAACTATCAAGAAAATATAAAAATTAACAAATTTTTTGTTTAATAATTTCTTGATTTCAAATCTGAATTATGGAAATATAAAAATAAAAATTATGGAAATTTTTTTAATAACTTTTAAATAAAAAATTTGTTTCTAAAATAAATAATTTTCAAAATTATTGCTTTCAAAGATCTTGCTTTCAAAATTTTATAAATAAAAACAAAATAATTTTTAAATCAATTTTTTTTAAAAATTAAACTTTACAAAGATAGTGAGACAAACAATCAAGATCATATTTTAAATGCAAAATAAATATATTTCGTTCTTTAATAGAATAAAAATCTCAATCATTTTATTCATAGGTTTAAATTATAGAAGCAACAATTAATATAGGTAAATAAGTACGAAAAGAATCTTTGTTAAGACCGGCATTTATAGCATTTTGTTCAAGATTTCGATAGTATAAATTATTGAATATGTAATGGTAATAGCCATGATATTTATCTGACGTAATTTCATCCACAACGCTTTTCCATACTTGCGAAGTTTTAAGTTTATCATTGTACAATTTCTTCAAAGACTCTATTGGAACGATAGATTTGGCATCTTTTATGAATCCATTAATTCCACCAGTGATTTTAAGATTGAATATATTAGAAAAGAATTTTCTAAAAATAAATGGTATATGTGGTATGCCCATTTTTTCGTTTAGCTGATTCACAAGATTATAACTATTTAAACCGTTTCTCCACATGAAATTCATCAGCACCGTGAATTCTGGATTGGATTCAACGAATTGCAGCCATTCTTTTAATTCGACAGATTTCATCAGATTCATAGCTGTCTTAAACTCTTTATCCTGAGCAGTATATGTTTTAGTTAAATTGACAAGATCTAGAAATGGTATCAAGTCAACGAAATCCTGCAAATCCTTAGCGAGAGCGCCGGAACCCACAGGTGGAACTTTGAAAGCATACGAGGGGTTGCTTGCGACTAAAGCGATAAAAGTAGCCAAAAGAAATTTCATCTGTGAAAAAATTAAAGAAACAAAATTAAAAAAATAAATGGAATTTTTAACAGAATAAACAAAAATAATTAATCATTACTTCGTAATTTTTTTTATTTTTTTATCATAAATTGTAATTAAGAATCATTTACAATAATTAATAATGAATATTCAAATATTATTTTATAAAGAAATTCAATTGATCTGAAAATCTTGATTTTAATAAAAGTTTATATATTTATAAAACATAATACATATAAAATAATTTTTTTTTCAGCAGAAGTGAAATTTATTTTTAAAATTTCAGGATTCTTTTATATTTTGAAAGAGCACTAAAATTTAGATATTTAAAATTTGATTTTATTTTGTATTTTTTCTATATTCTTATTATGAAGTTATACTTAAAGAAAAAAAAGAAAAAATTTTTTGAAACTTTAAGGATTTATTTCGTCCTTAAAGTAATATCCCATTAAAATATTTCATATATCATTTCGATATATATATATTTTGATTGATTCGTATTTTATAAGAATTATGAGTATTTTCGAAACTTAAATTTGACATGAATTTTTATTGTTAGCAATTTCATTATAAGAAAAGTTTCAATATTTTCGTATCATTATATTTACATTCAGTACACTTTTTGATAAAGTTTTTCTTAAAAATATTTAAACAATTCTGGAAAGATTGAAATATAAAAGATTGAAATAAAAAATTTCAAAAAATTTTATAGATAACTTGTAATATAATAATTTAAAATATAAATTTTTAATTCAAATTAATTCAAATATAGAAAAAATAATTTAGATATTTAATAAGAATAATATATATGGGTGATATATGTTTAATGTAAATTGTAATTTCTACTGTACGTTGTGATTTATTTTACAATTAGTTGTGTTTCTTATGTTTCTCGACACGAACTATCATTGAATCACTTTTCAAATTGCATTTTATATATATGATAAGAATACGATGATAATATGTTTCGATAAGATTAATTAATTTTTATTAATTAAATTATTATATGATAAATGTTATCTCATAAATTCTAAGTAGTAGTTAGTTGATTTATTTATATTATTTTTCACTTAACAATATTATTTCTAAGAATTACATAACTGATATTGAAAATATTTTAAAAATATAAATATCTAATTTTGCAATCTTGTAATAAATCGTGAATCTGTTCGATAAACTTTTATTGAATTCTATCTAATTTTTAGTTTTACGATAATTAATCTCTTAAGAAAAATAAAAATTTTAGAAAGATATTTTGACGAAAAATTGATATTTGTTTTATAAACAGCATTAAATAAATATAGATTCATATTTGGTAAAAAAATGAAATAGATATTTTTTAAGTCGAAAACTAAACAACTTTGAATATTGCACAAATTTCGTGCCTAAACTAATACTACTGCTCGAAAAACCACCTATTACCTACTAGGACTGTATAATCATTTATATTAGGAGATTTGAGTGAACGAATAGTGGTATTTTTCTTTGTGACTAATGTAATGATTCTAACTCAACTGCAAAATTGTTGTGAGCCTCGATTTGTTCTTCTTTTCATAAAAATGTACACTGAGGGGATTAGAGAGACCAATTGGTCGCAATGGAGGGTAGTTTCAATTATGGATCTTCACAGAGTCGCATCGCAGCGTCAGAATCTTTGCGCTCGCTTCCACAGTGGTGGCATCGCATGGCGTGCAAGTGTGAAGTGGCCGTTGCTGTGATATCTTTATTTAAATTGAAGATCTGCGTTAGGAAAACTATGCCCGCTTATAAATTATTGTTAGGCTATTGGAGGCACTCGAACTGTTGAAAATAAAAGCCACATTACTCGATCATTTCATAAATCCTGTCCTTAACAAATATTTAACTTAACAGATTATTATAAATTTTATTCTAAGAAATGATCAAGAGACCTAAACCTACATCATCCATTCAGAAAAAAATGGAAAAATTTCTTTGTCTTTCTCCATTAAATTTCCATTAAGTTTAAAATAAAAATATAAATTGATGTTCTTAGAGAACAATGCCGTTTTAAGAGAAATATTTAAAGGATATTTAGAATTGAGATTCTGAGATCTATTATGATAAATATTTATATTTTCCAACTGTCTTATCTTAATGATAAGATCATCATTATATCATCTCTCAAGAAGATTTATAATAAACACGCATAGATCTATTTTTGAATACAACGAGTCTTTTTTCTCAGATTCTTATTGCCATTTGTCCTTAACTTAATTTGAGAAATTCTTCTTAAGTCACGATTAAGAAGATTGGTATCATTAATTATTTTGTTGAAAAATCACAATCTTTCCAAATTTTCATAGATACATTTCATAAATATTCTTTTCTAATCAGAGAAAGAAAGAATAGTTAATAAAATTTTGGCGTGTCTTGATTAATGTTTTGATTGACTATGTCCCAATTTTTCTCAAACAAACTATATACACATATATGTATAGTGTATTCTATAAGTTCAAAAAACATATATACAATTGATATATAATTGAATAATATAATTGAAAAAATTAAAAATTTATAACAATAAAACGAAATGAATAATAAGTAATGTACATATTTATAAAGTATGATTAGAATATTAACATATATATCTATAATATTTATATATAATAGAAGATATGTGTAATTTTAAAAATGGAGATGATTTGAAAATTTTCTTGAATAAAGCAAGTGATCATCAAAATATCATAAATTTTTTAATATTTGAATCTCTCAATCATTATTTATTTTTTATTAACTCTTATTTTGTGATTGTAGGTAAAAATTGAAATTCGTGTTTATTGAAGATATACAGAATGTTAATAAAAATGTGGGATACTTTTGGAAGGTGGATTCTAGATGCTAAAACAATGAAAAAAATTCATATACACATATAATAAGGTTTAATTAATGAATTAGAAGCATTTTTAGTTTTTATTAGATAGAGCAAGACAGCGAAAAAGCGAGAACGCTCAGTTGGATGCGCAGCAATATTGTATTGCAATGTCGCTTGTATAATAGAACATCTCAATAAAAATAAATATATTGATACTTTTTTATATATAATTGATTATTTTAAATGAATTTAGTATAATGTAATATAATATACATATTATATAACTTCTTATTTAATAAAATCTTATCTCGAATAAATTTTAGTAAATTCCAAAATATTAACAGAATATACATTATTTTATATAAATCCATAGATAAATTATTTTATGGTATAAAGATATTATTTAAATCCATAGTTGAATTGTTGTATGACATTCAATCTGCCTATTTATCGAAATCCATAGAAACAAATCAAAACATACTTCCATAAGATTTCAGATTAAAAAAGTTGAATGTATTTTTTTACACATAAAATTGCTTATCCTCATATGTACAAAAAAATCACTAACTTGAATCAATTTGAAATTCATAGATCAATTGAAAACCTTTTGTTTCTATTTCTCTCAAATTCAATATTCAATAAATGCTGGATTTCATTGAAATGATGTTCTGTTGATACGAAGTGAGTGCTGATAACAAATAAGTTTGTTTGATAATGATGTTGCTGGATAATCTTATTTTCGCGGTGGTTGGATTTGTTTCTCAGTCTCGTCTCGTTGTTTGTTCAGTTCGCTTGTCTTGCAATATACTCGATTAACGATTTTTGTTCTTTTGGAAAATCAATCGAGGAATAATTGACAGTCATCTATCTCTTTCGCATGATCGTTCTTAATGAAAAGATAGGATAATGTCTAAAATGAAACTCTCGAGATCTCCAAGTTGTCATCTGGATAAAAAGACTCACTGTTAAAAAGACTCATGCACAAAAACTCATAAAACTCATGACTCATAAATTGTTTCCAAATTACGTTTCAAAATGCTTGATTTATAACATGTCTAATATTGAATGAAAAGAAAAAATCTTGAAGTATCTGATTTATTATTAAAAATTTTCTAAAAACTTTTATTCAAAAGTAGACTCATATATTTATGTTGTAAATCAATGCTCGCGTGTTACATTAGAATTCCAAGGACGAATAATCTGGAATATATTGATACGTTGTCGGGATATAACAGATTGCATTTATTATATAATTTTTATTTAATAAATAATTATTGTTTATTTTATTTAATTATAAGATTCATAACAAATAATTTTTTACATAATTTATCAAAACAATTACTTGATTTAAGTAGCGGAAAAACAAGAAAAAAAGAGAGAATTTTATATTTATATATTCATAATAAAAGACATATAAAACAAATTAGCATATTTAACAAAAATAATGGAAAGATAGATTTCGATAAACATAAAATTTAGTTAATCATTAAATAATTAATTAATAAATAATAATAAAATTTTTTTAGAAAAACAGGATTTTCAATATTTTGTAAAAAAAAATAAATTTTATAAACTTTTTTCATAAAAATATCGAGAATATATTATTTATTTTAAAAATATATAAAATAAATTTATTTTTATCACAAATAACTGATAAAGCAAATTCTTCTTTAGAACTCCAAAAAGAACAAAGAAAAATAAGACAAAGAATAAAGAAATTCATGTTTTCAATATAGTATACATTTTATTTTTTAAATATTTCTTACATAAGATAAAAATGAATTAATTATTTTTTATAAATTAATTTTTTATAAATCAAAAGCATTGTTATTTACACATTGAATGCTGTCGCAACAAAAACAAAGACAGGAGAAAAAGTATGGAAATCATTTCTAGTTATGCCTAATTTTATGGCTTCATTTTCCAAATTCTTATAATGTTTATCCTCGAAAATATTGTTGTAAAAATCGAAATATTTA
>NW_006263408.1:193882-197766 GCF_000469605.1 Apis dorsata
CAATCAAATAACCGATAAAACCACCAGTGATTTTATTGTCGAAAGAACCGAAAAGAGCTTTGATTCCACTGACAAGAGGCGGAAGTTTCAAAGATTTGTTGAATTCATTAACCAAGTAATAAATATCGAGACCGTTCTTTTGAATGTAATTTATCAGTAATTTGAATTCAGGAGCTGATTCGATGTCTAGCATCCATTGTTTTAATTCTTCAGTTTTCATCAATTGAATAATGTTACGGAATTGTGTATCCTGAGCATAATACGTCTTCGTCACTTCGAGTATTTGGTCTAGCGGTATCAAGTCTATAAAATCTTGAAATTCCTTGGCGAGGGCACCTGAACCAGTGGCTGGGATTTTATAAGCGTTTAGGGGACTGACTGCAACCAGGATAACAAAAATTGCCGAAGCGAATTTCATCTGTGAAGAAATTAAAGATGCGATGATAGATAAAATTTTTAATAAACAAATAAAAAAAATAACAGAATAAGCAAACAAAATTATTCATTTAAGATTTTAAAATCTCAAAGATTTTAAATTAATTTAAACATCAATATATTAATAAGATAAACATATTAACAAAATCCATTTATATGTATATTAATATTTGAATTATATTTTTATTATATATATGCTTTGTGATTAATAATGAACTTAAATAAGAATTATTTAGTATATAGGTGGCTAGCAAGTATGTAAACATATTTAATATATTAAGAATTAAATATTCTACTTACCATGAAATTTATTTTGCAATTAATCATTTCTGTTATGCTTTTTAATATAAACTGTACCTATGAATCGTTTTTCATTGCATTTTATATACTAGCTATGAATATGATAAAAATTTTTCGATAAGATTAATCAATTTTTGTGATTATATGCATTATCTCATCGTATACATTATCAACAAGTACTTTTGTCTAGTCAGATATCTCATTTATTAGTTTACATCGTATTGATTTCAAGTATCTTATATCATAATCAACTTTATACTGGAAATGAAAACATTTCTGATTTGCGTATTATTCTTACAAAATAGTCATAGATTTTGTATTTATTCCATGAATACATATTATTTTTGTTGCACGCATTATTGTTCAAAACAAAAAAAATTTTAATTAATGTTTACATCTGCTTTAAATTTTTTAATATTCAATAATACATGTAACATTTGAAAAATTTTTTAAATTCAACTTTTGATTGAGACTTAACTTATTTTTAGAAAAGTTATATAACAAGATGATAGAGAGACAAAACATTTAAACGATATTAATATTACATTTCTTCTTTTTAAAAAATATTAATTCATGCCTAAAATTATTGATTTAAGAGATATTTTAATTTAAATTTTGTAATATTTGTTATATGAAAAATAAGGAATTCATAAAGTAAAATGTTCATGCTTTTTTTTAAAAATTTCAATAATTTTTATAAAATTTAAATTAAAATATTTACCAAATTAATAATTTTTAAACATATATGAGTTAATATTTTTTTTTATAGAAAATCGAACTGTCGTATGAAGTGGTATATTAAGAAATATATTCTATTAATTCTATTTAAAAAAACAAAATTGACTTTCATATATAACGGATATCTTTACGTATCCATTCACGAAATAATTAAAAACATTAGAATATCTTTTGATATTTAATTTTTTTCGAAATATTTTTTAATATTAAGAAAATCAAGATGTTAAAATGAAATAAAATATGCATAGGATAATTCTATGAGATGACTCGATCGTAAAAACTATAAAGTTTTTCTAATTTTTTATTATTTTTATATATTGTATATTTCCTATAAAATATATTAACTATTTATTTTTCAATTTAAAAATGAGATAAATTATATGTAATATAAAAATGATACTATATATTGTGCTATAAATAATATAAAATATGAAAATATTCCCGAAAACTTACGTATCTTTTAAACTATAATTTTCTTACATTTTATCAGAAAATAATAATTTTTTTCAGAATGTATTAATGTGTTATAATATTTAGAAATTATATTTGTGTTATGATAGAATATTATTATATGGTTATTATATGATTATTAAAAAAAGATTAAATAATTACTGATTTTTGGATCATTATTATAGATTTTAATATTATTGATTTTAATATATAATATTATTAATATAAATTTTAATAGTTAATATACAAAATTTATTTCCGGTGCAAATTTTTCAGATTTTTCAAGACAAGAAAATTGTAATACTTTGGGAGAAAAACACAACAATACTAAATGCATGAAATATTAGATACATCATATACAAAATGAATGTTTGACTTGATTTCACTAAAGATATTCAGAATTTTTTAATATAGTGTGAAGAATATGAAAATGTAATTTTTTTATTACTTTTTTTTTTTTATTAGACTAATAATATATATTTTTTACATGGACCATAATATTTTGAACAGAATCGGATATTTTGATCGAAGCAAAATGTTTAGAATTCATGATATGGTATATAGAATTCAATTATATTTTTTTTTTCAAAATCTATTTTAATTATTTTTTCTTTTGTTCTTTAATATTCTAAATTTATATGTATTTATGTTTACAAATATATATTTTTTTTATTTAGAGTATATTTTCAATATACTAATCATTTTAAAAAATGTGAGCCATCATTTTATTATATACATCAATTTCACAATTTTCAAATAATAATTAAGATTTAAAAATATTAAAAATAGTATAAAAATTGAAATATAAATCAAATTTATAAAATTCAAAGCCAAATCATTATAAAATTTTATTATTATAAATCAGAATATTTTTTTCCATTTTTTTTTTCTAAAAAAATCATTTATATAAGAAGTAAATTCTTATAAAATTTCTTTCGACATTCTTTAAATCCTATTTTAGAATTAAGTAATAGTATTTAAGTAAGTAATTATAGCTGCAAACAATTTTTGCGTTTCATTTTAAATTATTTTATTTTAAATCAATGCAATATACGTCAATCTGTATTGTATTCATAATATAATTTACATAAATTTCTGTTCAGATACAAAAAAGCAAATTAAATGAGATTATTCGCAAAACACTAGGAATGTCTTAAAATTTTGAATAAATTTATATATTTCCTTTTCATGAAAAATAATTGTATAAATATATATATATTTGCTTATAAATTTCTAATTTATCAACATTTCTAACTTTTAATTCATGTACCAATATAGTTTTTGGAATTTAAAATAATAAAAAAGATTCTATAATATAGTTTATTAAAAAATAGTTTTTTAAGCTATTATAAAATTTTTTTAAAATAATTGGTTTTCAAATATATATATGAGATTTCAAAAAAAAAAAAAGAAATGAAATTTCTTATTTTATTAACAACTCTTTAACTTTTTCATATTCAGTATTGCATATATATAATATAGTACTATTAAATAATTAATGAATATATTTTTCTGTAATGAAATAAATCTTAATTTTAATAGATTTAATAAAAACATAAAAAAACATAGAAAAGGAATAGATTTCTATGGAAAATAAAAGAAGAATAATTATCTTTAATCTTAAAAAAAATTAATCCTGTAAGTGTAAAAAAAATAGGATAGACAAAGAATACAAAAATTAATGTTTTCAATCCATAAATATATTTTATTTTTTTTTAAGAAAAAGAAAACAACATAAAATTTTTTACATTTGAATAAAATGAATTAATTATTTTTTATAAATCAATTTTTTATAAATCAAAAGCATTATTATTTACACATTGAATGCTGTCGCAACGAAAACAAAGACAGAAGAAAAAGTATGGAAATCATTTTTAGTTATGCCTAATTTTACGGCCTCATTTTCCAAATTCTTATAATGTTTATCCTCGAAAATATTGTTGTAAAAATCGAAATATTTA
>NW_006263408.1:198054-198359 GCF_000469605.1 Apis dorsata
AAATCAAAAAACCGATAAAACCGCCAGTGATTTTATTGTCGAAAGAACCGAAAAGAGCTTTGATTCCATTGATAAGAGGCGGAAGTTTCAAAAATTTGTTGAATTCATTAACCAAATAATAAATAGAGACCGTTCTTCTGAATGTAATTTATTAGTAATTTGAATTCGGGAGCCGATTCGATATCTAGCATCTATGGTTTTAATTCTTCAATTTTCATCAATTGAATAATGTTACGGAATTGTGAGCATAATACGTCTTCGTCACTTCGAGTATTTGGTCTAGCGGTATCAAGTCTATAAAATCT
>NW_006263408.1:198517-199374 GCF_000469605.1 Apis dorsata
TTGCAACCAGGATAACAAAAATTTCGAAGCGAATTTCATCTGTAAAAAAATATATAAGTTATTTCAAAGAAATCGTCAAAGAAATAAAATTATTTCTTTCATGTACAATTTGAATCATTATATATAGAAAAAAATTTCATTTTTGAATCTTCTGTAAGAAATCTTTATTTGTAAATCTTTCAAAAATTTGACAAATGATTAATGTAAGGATTTTAATTTGTATTATAAATTTTTTTTTAACTTTCCGTAAGTCTAGAATAGTTGTAGATATAAACGAAAAACGAAAAATAAAATATTTGCTCAATAATTATTAAATTTTGATGATTTATGTCTGTTTAAATACTTACTTGCATTGCTTAAATACTTATTTTATAAAATAATATTTAAATAATACTTAAATACTTATTTTAAAATAATAAAAAAAACTGTAACTAGTTTGTTACTGTTTTAATTTGTTATTCACTTTATAAGTTATTCATAGCATTGCAAAGAGTACTTTATATACAACTTGTATATGAATGATAAATATAAATAAAATAAGATTGATTAAAATTCTTCGTACAATACAAGTATCAAATATGTTATCTCATAATTTTTCAACATTGTAGCATGTAAGAAATATCGTTAATTCTTAGTATATATTCTTAGTATATATTGTCAATTTGTTGAAAAAAATTTTTATTTTTCAATTTTATTTATGTCTATCTAAATTAGATTAATTTGGATTTTAATATTTAAACAAATAAAAAAATTTAATATTTTCGAGCATCATCAATGATGAAAATCGATCGCAAAAAAATGATAAATGAAATATTACATTAATAGATATAATATATATATATATATATATATATATA